>NC_061115.1:84721116-84951650 GCF_002878395.1 Capsicum annuum | reverse complement strand
TAATTATCTCGAACTTAGATAACTTATCTATTTCCAATAGGATGTTATCTCAGGTAGATTAATTTAGTTACGACATTAATCATTAAACAAAAGGTTGGTAGATTCCGAGTCCCTGTTGATAATTCATGTCCTCTAGTCTATTTCTCCGTTAGAAGCAAATAAAACCTAAGGCATAACATAATGTTTGCAACCACTAGATTTCAGTTAAAACAACAGAATTTCAAGATGTTCAACTACTCTTTGAATCCGTTAAACACCTAGTATCATATAAAACCCTAATCCATGGATCCCATAACCCCGGCTAATAGAATTAGCCTCTCATGATTTGATGAATGAAATCACAAGTTGAATTCATAATGATAAGGATAGCATATGATTAGATGGAAAACAACAAGTAGTTTCTTCGATTGAATCACAAGGTAGAAACCCAAAAATAGTTGTTAAAAACAAGAAGAATAATTGATGTAAGAGAGCAATGTTACGTGCCTCTCTTTCCTAGGTTAATGCCTAATAGATAATCAATAAAAACCCTAAAACAAGTCCTTAAATAGTTAATTCTAAATAACAAAACAAAACTTAAGGTTTTAGTTTTCTCTTCAGATTAGAAGACGATGATCTTGATAATGTATCAAACGTCTGATGATGTGTGCAACATGTCATCAAAGATTCTAGTGAATTATTGTCTTCTGATTCTTCTGACGGTAATTCTGATGGCATGTCAAATATGTGACGGTGCATAAAAAATGTCGTCACATCTTCACTAGAACTCAACATGATCTGCTTCAGGTTGACGGCAATTTTGATGCCTCATCACAGATTTGACGCCTCATCATAGTCTTCATGGATAATATTCTGGTCTATTCCAACAGTGAGAGAGATTTTGTAGACCATTTCATAATAGTACTTCAGACTCTTAGAGATCATCAACTATTTTCCAAATTCTGTAAGCATGAGTTTTGGCTAAGGTCAGTAGCATTCCTTGGTTATATCATTTTCGGTGATGGCATTAGAGTAGATCTTTAAAAGACCGAAGCAGTAAGAAACTGGCCTCGCCCTATCTCTCCATCAGATATCAGGACTGTCCTGGGTTTGGCTGGCTATTATAGACAGTTTGTTAAGGGATTTTATTCTATAGCATCCCCTATCTCCAGATTGACTCAGAAGAAAGTCAAGTTTTAGTGGTTAGATCCTTGCGAGAAGAGTTTTCAGGAGTTGAAGACTCTACTCACCTCAGATTCAATTTTAGCTCTTCTAGATGGTTCAAATGGGTTTGTAGTATATTGTTATGCATCCAAAGTAGGTTTGGGTTATGTCCTCATGTATCATGGTATGGTTATAGCCTACACCTCCATACAACTTAAATCCCATGAGAAGAATTACCCTACTCGTGATCTTGAGTTAGCAGCCATAGTATTTGCCTTAAAGATTTGGAGGCATTACCTATACGGTGTTCATGTAGATGTGTTCACAGATTATAAGAGTTCTCAGTATGTGTTTTCTCAGAAAGATCTCAATCTTCATCAGAGGAGGTGGTTAGAGCTTTTTAAAGATTATGACATGAGTGTCCTTTATCATCTGGTCAAAGCCAATATAGTGGCCGATGCTCTCCGTATACTGTCTATGGGTAGTGTTGCTCATGTCGAAGATAGTAAGAAGAAGTCAGCTCAGGAAGTCCATCATCTTACGAGACTAGGCATTCACTTAGTCAATTCTTTAGAGGGCGATATATGGGTTTGGGGTAGTTCAAAATCATCTTTAGTTTTCGAGGTAAAAGAAAAGCAAGATAGAGATCTATTCTTGTCAAGTTGAAAAAGTCAGTTCAAAATAAGAAAATAGAGGTTTTCTTCCAAGGGGAAGATGGTGTTCTGCATTGTCAGGGTCGTCTGTGTGTTCCAGCTATAGATGAATTAAGGTAGAGAATTCTTCTAGAAGCATATGGTGCGTGCTACTCTATTCATCCAGGGGTCACAAATATGTACCACGATTTGCGGGTAATCTATTGGTGGAGTGAGATGAAGAGAGACATTGCAGAGTTTATGGCTAAGTGCTCTATATGTCAAAAGGTTAAGATAGAGCATCAAAAAACTAGTGAGTCCATGCAGGATTTTAGTATTTCTACTTGGAAGTGGGAAGAAGTGAACATGGACTTCGTGATGCGTTTGCCTCGAACTCGTCATCAGCATAATTTAGTTTGGGTCATTGTAGACAAGATGACCAAATCAGATCATTTCCTTCCAGTTCATACCTCTTATTTAGTCTAGGATTATGCCAAAATCTACATCAGGGAGTTGGTCATATTTCACGGCATTTTGTTGTCTATTATCTCATATAGAGGTACCCAGTTCACCTCTTATTTCTGGAAAGCATTCCAAAAGGGTCTTGATACCCAAGTTCATCTTATTAAAACCTTCCATCCTCAGACAGATGGTCAAGCAGAAAGGACCATTGCATATTCAGTCACGCATTCATATATCGGTTCAGTTATATAATTATGCATCAGACATGCATTCTCATTGTGAGAAACTAAGTTTATTAGAACACCCAGTCATGCATTCATGAATTAGTTACATATGCATCAGATATGCATGTTCAGTATGATATCTTCAGTTATCAGTCATGTCAGTCATGAGATCATGTTCTAGTTATTCATATTCAGTATGGATGTTAGTTATCTTCTGCCCTCACTCTTAGTCTCATTCGAGGATGAATGTTCTTAAGGGGGAGATATTGTAATACCTCGTACTTTTTCCTAGCTTGAAATTGTCTCAAGAATGTTAGAAACTTACTTTGAAAGATGAATCCACTTTTGTACATGTGGTATTTTTAAGATTGTCACTTTTTGTCATGTGGGAAATTGAATTATCTTTCCAATGATACCAATTTCATAAAATATGGCATCGGAGGAGAAAGTTATGGCCAAAATACAGAAGGCAGTAAAACCACCCAGGTGTGATGGTAAGGCTGACGGACCCTCAAACTAGCGATGGACCGTCGCAAGGGAAACAGTAAGGACACCTTCTGGATAAGGTGCGACGGAAAGGTTGACGGACCATCGAACTTACGATGGACCATCGCTACTTAGGCAATAAGCCCTTTTCTTGGTCCACATACGACGATCGAAATAACGGACCATCGCCCTAGAGATGGACTATCGCACGATCCATCACAGGTCCCGATTCAGGAAATTAAAGCCGTTTTAAAAGGGGATTTTTGGTCTTTTACCACCCATTTATATACCCAATTATATCCGACCAAAGATAAATATTCATTATTTTTCTATCACAACAAAACTAGGGTTTTCTCTCTATTATTAATCTCCAAGAACAAAATCCAAATCTTCTTCAAGAAATAAGAGATTCAAATTCTTCAAGTTCAATAACTTCAAGAAACTCAACCCAGGTATGCATAGTGTTCATTCATGGACTCTTTTCGTCCATGAAGCCCAAGAATCCCTTTTCTAAGTTCAAGTTTTATGGATTTCCTTTATGAATTTTCATGATTGAGCTGCTCTTGTTCATGTTGATAATGAGTAATTGAATTTTATTCCATGATTGGGTGATAAATTATATGTGGGTTTGATTAGTACAGATATAGATTCATGCTAACCTATGCCTAAACCCTTGAATGATGAAAGTAGAATTGAATCATGATGTTTAATTGTTGTATAATGTTGTTTACACATACTATGCCTACCATGTGTTTGATTAAATGCCTAGATGAAAGAAAATGCCCAACTCACATGATATCATGAAATCCCCATGTATGTACCAGTTTATGCAGATCACATAATTGATGAAATGCTTTAATAAATGTATTATGGATTATGATATTAGTCATGTATTCAAGAAAGTAATGCTTTGTCAGTTTTTTTCCATCGATTCCTGGGGGTACTTGTACCCGAAATATTAGCTGTGTGCCGAGAGCCATGTCATGTTTTTAGGATACTCTCAATCAAGTTTTGATCCTTAGACTTCAGATAGTCTTATGACTTGGAAAATCTCCATGATCTCATGAACTTAGTTAGTAGTCAGATATCAATAATATTCCATTAGTCAACGAACTTCAATAACTCAGTCCATGTTCAGTTTAGTAAATCATGTTCAGTGTCTACTCAGATAGGAGTAGAAATTAGCACCGATTAAACCTAAGGATGAGAACTCAGCTCTTATATGAGGGTGTGATTTTTAGAAGTAATCCTTGCATTCTAGAACTATGTAGCCAGCATAGGTTGAGATATCATAGCCTGCTATATGAGGGTAGATGAGGTGGCTTAACCTGATAAATGAGGGTTCCCACCATTCTCACTAGAGTTATCTGTTATATTAGGGTTACTCACACGTTGTCCTTACCAGTAGCGTGGTATTGACACTCTTTTAATCAGGGTACAGATTAGACCCCAGCTCAGCTATTATAGCACATTTGGGGCATATTGATTAGATGAATACTTCCCACAGTTTCAGTATTAGTATTAGTCAAGAACTCAGATAGTTCTCCAAATTTCAGGATTGTCAGATACAGTCAACTTAGATACAGTATGGAACTCAGCTAGTTTTATTAGATTCAGGACTGTCAGATACAGTCACTCATGTTATCAGTTATATTAGTTATCAGTGTGTCATGTTATCAATATTTAGATTCAGTAATCATGTTATCATGGTATTAGTGTCAATTTTTATGTCTCATGCATGTACTCTCATATTCATGATAGTCAGTCTGTTATTATATTTGTTCATGCATTTGAACCCCATGCATTCAGCTTACCTCATATGCATACCAGTACATTTAAAGTACTGACATATTTGCACTATGATGTCTTATACCATAGGTTCAGAGACACGAGTTCCAGAGCATCAGTAGATTCCAGTCTCAGCAGTCAGAGTTAGAAGTGAGTCCTCATCTTTAGAGGACACGATCATTATTTTATTATCTCATTAATTAATTTATTAGTTGGAGTTAGTTGGGGATATGTTCCATTAATTCCTTATTCAGGCAGTCATGTTTAGAGGCTTTTCAGACTACAGTATGTTCAGATAACTTATTTCAGTTTTGTTTTTGGATATTTCATACCCCATCTATATATTATGATTTATCAAATCTTATGTTACAGTTTTGAACCTTATGGCCTTTCAGTTCATGTTTCCATATTATATAGTATGTATGCAGTATATAGGTACCGATATCAGTCATGGGTTAGCTTATGGTCCTTCAGGGTCATGAGCACCATGTAATATTTCGGGTAGCAGATTTGGGGCCTTACAAAATGGCTTGGAGTTTGAGTCCCATTGCTTGTGACCAGGTGGTTCAAGTCCAACTTACTATATAATTGGAAGGTGTGACTCCCCCATATTACATTACATGATGGGGTACTTAATTCACCTTTAGTATATGATTGGGAGGTTCAAGTCCCCCGTACATATATATTTATTATACTCTAGTTCATGAGGCTACACGTAATGAGTCCCAACCAGGGGGTAAGAGCTGTGGCCCATATAGCCCGTGGGTACTATTATATGACAGTTAAGCTACACAATCCAATCTAAAGTTTTAAAGTACAAGTTAAGCTTTGTTCCCTATTCCAATATTTTATATAAGTATATATGTATGCACAAATTCATGTGAACATGTACACTAATTTTGAATTGTCATTGCTTTATCCTTATGCCAGAGTTACATGTTAGTGCTCATCCCTCTAACTTCTTGAAATGCTGTATCCCTATGTGATACAGGGTCTGAAGGCTATTCTATTTTTCTTATGAAGTATTAGGTATATCGACTAAGTTCGTCAGTCGTTTGTGGTGAAATGGTGATCTTTCATTCTCCAAAAGACTTGATCAATTGTAACACCCCAAAAATAGGTCCTGAGACTCCACACAGTGCTCAAGACTATGAATAGCCTTAAGCTAACCCTGTAAACCTTCTATTAAATCTGAATCTCTTAATAGGAAAGTATAGATATATAATCAAAGCTAAAGTGTGGAAGTCTGTCTGAGCTAAGCTGAAATTATCTAAATATAATATCTGAAATAATAGACTCAAGAGTCTAAATAATCAATACTAAAAATCTGAATCATAACTAGCAGTCTGACAAGCCTCTACTACTAATTCTAGAGAGTTACTGGGACAAACCCCTAGGTGACTTGAACTATCTAAAAATACTGAATCATGTATACTAATAAGCTGAAAATTGAATGACTAAGTCCCTAAACTATAAGGACTCACCAACTGTCGGGATGCAGATAGAGATGCTCGAAATTACTCACGCTATTGAAACTGAGCACCTAATCCTACATTATGAGACAATGTAGCACATAGATGTATATTTGGATTAGTACTTCTAGATTGTATTAAGTATATAGGGGTGAATGCATAAGTAACTCACTATATCAATATTATTATAAATTCGTACAAGGAAACATGTTAAATGTAGATAATTAACATCAGCTGAAATATCTGAAAACTGAAAATCATAATCATGAATAGAAAAATATGTTGCAGAGATCTAGTGAGTCATAACACTTAGTTTCTAAAAGCTGTACTTGTACTCCATCTTTAAATTATGCTGTCCAAGTGTAGAAAAAACTCACTTTTATATATAATAACGCTTAAACTACACCTCTCAATGAGAATGTAAGCGATCGTTATCAATATAAAACCCAACTAGGTTGGGATCAAATCCTATAGAGAATATGGTGTGAACATAAGTTGTTTTCAAATTAATCAGCTGATAGTTGGATGTTTCCAGAAATGGGGGGTTTTTACTTTAACAAACAATTTTTGGTCACGTTAGTTTCAGTGTTTGTAATCAAGAGTTTATGAAAAACCAGAATTATGTTCACTAGGGATTTTGGTACTTGACAGATGCTACTAGTGGTTCAGGATTCTCACGGTAGGTAGGACAACAAGTTATCTTTATCAAAGTTATGCTTAAATGTCTCTCGACCTACTAAAGAATTTAATTACCTAATCCTCTCGGACTTAGGTAATTTATATTAACTGCCCAGATTTTACCTCAGGTTAACCAACCTTGTTACAACGCCAATTATTAAACAGAGTATTTCCAAGTCCCTGTTGATAATTCACTTCCTACTATATTTGATTTCTTTTGCAAGTAAATCAAAGTAGGTTTTATCTATTGTTTGCAACAAACAGACGTTAATAAAAACCTCAGAATTATCAAGAAGTCCTACCACATTTCGAATCTTGATCACTCAACACCTTATCAAGACCTAACCCTAGATCCTATAATTTAGGTTAAAGAAATTTAGCCGCTCATGACATAATAATCGAAACACCTAGATGAATTCATGCTTTGAAAGATAAACTTACCACAAGATGAATAGAAATTGGAGATTCTCAGATTAAATGACAAACAAAATCCCAAAATAATGAATATTATCTCTTCCAAGTAATTTCTTTCTCAAGCCAAAAGTAGAGAGAGAAAATATCAAAGTATATTGCTCAAAACTCAATGTGCCGACCTTCTAAGAAAACCCTAAACAAGGCTTTAAATAGTTCACCCTAATTATGGAAACAAAATAATAAAATTTAGAAATCCCTCAAATTAGGTGACGACATTTGTGATAGGCTATCAGGAGGCTGCTGACTTATCACAAATGTCATCAGCTTCCTTTATGCTTTTGGTGCTTGCTGCCTACCACTGACAATAAAAAGTGACGTCCTATCAGCTCCTTGATGACCTATAATAAAATGTCGTCAAGTCTCTTCTTTAGTTCTTATGTGCGACCTTAGTTTAACGGCATTCTTGATGGCTTATCAGATCCTTGATGACCTATCATAAAATGTCATCACAGCTTTCAATCTTAGGAAAATTCTCTGTCTATGGCTGACAATAAATTTGATAGCTTATCATAAGGCTGGCGATTTATCAGAAATATCATCAGCCATACTTTTGCCTCCATCTACTTCTGATTTCAAATCCTTTGCTTCCATTCTTGTTGGTTCTCTATCATATTAGCTTCTACTGCAAAATCAAACATAAACCAATCAGAAATAACAAAAGTTGCTTAAGACTTTGCAATTATTCTTAGTTAAAAGCCTCAAATGTGTTATCATTAGATCACACATCAATACCCTCAACTTAAAACAATTGTTTGTCCTCAAGAAACTCAATACAACTAAGAGAATACAAGGCACATTTGGCAGTCAATCCTCCATATTATCTCAAAACACTTTCACCATCTCCAAGGTCACTCAATTTAAGAACAATAAAGAACACCAATGCAACACACATGACTTAAGATACGATATTAATTAAGTTACAAAAACCATGCATCTACTAGTATTACACTACCCGAACAAGTCAGTAACTAGCAATGTAACTAGTGTGCCCTCACAGCGAAGAAATCCCCTCCTCTCATATCAAGAATTATATATATAACGATGGGGACAATCAAAACACTCACTATAAGAACGATGTTCCAATCAGTGTATGCCAAGTACCATAGGCTTGACCTTATATTCATTACCCAGATCTTCAGATAGGTTATCTAGAATCACTATAGGACTTCTCTTAGGCTTGTAATGTAGGCTATAGGATGGTATAATACTCAATGGTATTTAAAGTGACTAAGCCTCCTTGACACTAAAATATCTTTGTTTTTTTTTGGGTTTCGCTCATTAGCCTTTTCCGCGCTTCTTTTTTCTTGATCACATTTATTTAGGATGGGTGCAGTTTTTTCTCAATTACTTAATCTTTTTCAAAATTTTTCTTTTTCTTGCTCTTTTCCTCTGCACCTAGCTTTTTATTCCTTTCTTTTATGCTACCTTTCTTCATACTCATTCTATATCACACACCTCTATGATAGACACCCTCAACTTAGGCCATTTGCCTAAGTCAAGGTACACAGTGTCCAAGGAGGACCAGGGCCAAAACAGGTTCATTGTGATCTAAATGGGAAGGTGACAGGTGTCAGACAAAGAAATAGGCTAATTAGGCTCAAAATAGGGATCAAGGGATATTATACACATCGGGAAGGTTATTTAGGCTTAGTGAGCTAATATCAAAATGGCCTATGATCCTTTCCTAACCCCTATCCTTCAACCTAGGTAAGACTAATTGGGCAAGTTCTAGCTTCAGCATACAAAGGGAAGTAAGTAGTTACTCACACACACATAGCACACACGTATATCACAAGCTACAACTCATTTGGTTCATGCAGCTGTTTAGCAATGATTATTATGTTACAAGAATTAATGCCATACAAAGATGCACAGTGGTCCCACTTGAATGCAAATCACATAGTTAAAGGGGTAGAACACTTGAAGAGGTATACAAAAATCACAAAACAATTCAACTGCCTCAAGTACAAGTATTTCTCCTAATCGTCTACAAAATCTTACAACAATAATTTACTCTACACCCTCAACTTAAAATAAAAGAAAATCTAAACTTAGGGTTAGAGTATCCCAGAATAGATCAATCTTGAGGGTCATGGGTTTCTGCCCTGCTACTGCATCTCCATCAGGAGCCTTAAACTGTTTTGGTGTAGCTGGTCTATCAGTCTATGAAGGCCTACTGGTGGAGGCACCTACTGCTCTCGCTTGAATGGATGCCTCCTATCTCTCATTGTCCACTAAGGACTCAATCCTTGCCTTCTTCATCTCCTTTTTTGTAGAATTCTTTCTTTCCCTCTTTTCTACTTTTCTTTCTTTATCACTCTCAAGCCTCTCTCTCTTTTCTTTTTCTTTCTTCTCACCTTTCTTTTTTTTTCATTAGTGGCTCCTCTGTGGGATCAAGCATCGGGATTTCTCCCTCAGACTCCTCATCTACCGGGTCTACCAATGCCATAAAGTGGTGATGCTGTAGCTTTCCAACCTCCGCCTTTACTTTATCTAGGTATGATTTGAATAATGCCATCTATGGAGTAGACCTCTATCTTAATTAAGCATTGAAGCGGTTCTCTAATTCATCAATCCATAAGGCTCGAGTGCAACCTTAACCCTCTTGTCCACTGCAGCTTTAAATTACTTGGCAAATAGTTTAAGCTGAGCCTCGCACCACTTGGACTATTTTTCTACTCTTTTGAAATTCATAAGGTTGAAGGCAAATTCAATTGTAGATACTGCAGCAGGAGGAATTATATTAGTTTTGGGCACTGATGATTTTTCCATTGTTGCAGATATTGGAGGTATAGCTTCAGAATCAGGCATCTCTGCATTAGGCACTGAGCTAGTACCTGTGACCAATGGGTCAGTGGGAATCTCTGCGCCCCTATCAAATATTAGCCTCGGCTGACTTTCCTCATTTCTGATAGGATTATGGGTCTTTCTGGCAAGGAGTTCTTCTTCTAGCCCCACAATCTTTGGCACATTTGCTACCCTACATAACCTTGTAATTAAATAAGAGAAGGGATATGCTATATCAGACCTCAAGACACGAATTTTTATCTCTTCAGCAATAATCTATCCAAAATTCAATCTAAGGTTAGCCACAAAACTTGCAACTAATATTTATCTATCATCCCCAAGGATATTATCACCATCTGTGGGCATCAACCACGTACGTACAATACCCCTCCAAAATCTTACCTCTGAAGTCAAGAAGGCCTTGAAGATCCTTTCACTCGGATTTATTAGCCATTTCGATTCTCTATCGGCTATGAGTGTGGCTAATCAATTCCGCTGATTTTCTTGATTCTTCAACCGAGCATTTAAAGTGGATAAAGTGGCCTGAGGAGTGAAGTTCAGGCCATGAAGAAACCTATTGATTATACTTCAGAAACATGCACCATTATTCCCCGCACCAAAACTTTATCCAACAAAGGTTGGTTAACTACTTTCTTTCCTTCTCTTATATGTTTTCCAAGTGAGCTTGGTAGTTTGCATAGAACTCCCTAAATAGTGTAGGGCAAAATAAATTTTCTCCTCGTGTAGTCCATCCCAAATCATAGCCATAAAATTTCTCCTCCACTTCTAGGTAAATACTAAACCGCTTAGTGATGATTCTCTTCTCCTCAAATATTAGCTTTTGACAGCTCTTCTGTTGGTTCTGCGAAGCCCATCAAAGAAGATTTTCTGAGCTTTAGGAATATACCATCTAGTGCCATCTCGGACTTCAGGATTTTTGCATTTGACCATAGTTCACCAAATCATAGAGTCTTTGTCATCTTGTGGTTCAGCAGAAGGGGACTCAGTTGATTGTCCCTCGGATTCAGGTTTCCCAGACTCATGTTTCTTAGTCTCAGGCTGATCTGAATCATGCTCTTCATATGTATCATGTTCAACTCTTATTGCTCAGAGGCCGACTGCTCAAAAGCTATATACTTGGATGTTGTTGGCTCAGTGTCACTTTCTTCACTCTCTCTTACCTCAACTGGTGGGGGTCGTAGAGTCTTTTTAGAGATTTACTTCTTCTTTTGCTTCCTGAGCAGAGGCTCTTCCTCTTCATAATCAGACTCTTCATTGAAGATTCTCTGAGATATACTTCCCTTTTTCACTTTCTTTATGGATTTTGAGTTCTTTTTTAATATTTGTAGCAAGAGAAAAATCATTAGTTGACCCTCAAGAGTACAAACACAAACCATCAATCATTGAAATTCCATACCCCATGAAAGGGTTTAGTAATGCTTTAGGTCCCAGTATGATGACATTTCTTGATAGGACATCACAGTTGTGATAGCTTATCATGAATGTCGTCAACCTTGAATAGAACCCATGAGATTTTAACAACTTCTCACGATATTTCTGGTAAGCCGTCACAAACATGATAGCCATCACAGTTGTGATAGCTTATCATGAATGTCATCAGCTCTTATCATAACCCTTAACTTAACTTTGACTCAATTTTTTGTCCTATTTTTTCTTAAAATCCACTCGAGTTTTATTTTTGAGCTGAACTTTTAAGCCTTAAGCTTTTACAGCAAACCCTAGTTTTGATTTTTAGCCCTTTTTGCAAGTTGGACTTGGTTCAAGCTTCTTGGGAACTTGAGTTTACCTCATCTTAACACTTACCAATTGTAAAGAAAGGTCAAGTTTTAAGCATACCTGATGGAGACCTTCTCTTTGATTATATGCACAAAAAGAATTAAAAAGAGGTTTTTGATTTTGATTGCTAGCCCACACAAAGACAAGAAAGCTCTCTTCTTGGTTTACTTGGAAAGAGTTTAAAAAAGGGAAGAAAATATTCAAAGTATGGAAAAAAATAACTTAAAGGAATTAAAAACTAAGCAGAAAGGTGGAAAGACCAAGCTGTGGGCTGGGTCAGGTTTTTTTAATTTGGCCCATAGTTTCAGCTAATGTTGGGCTTTTTGTGACAACATTTCTGATAAGTCGTCACAATTGTGATAGCTTATCTCAAATGTCGTCAACCTTGATAGACCCTTCTTTAGAGCTGAGGTCTCTAACGACAAATCTGACAGCTTATCATAATCGTGAAAACCTATCAAAAATGTCATCAGGGGCACTTGGCTGAATACATCAGTTCCACCTTCTTTGAACTATAACCTACTACAAAAATAAATAATTTACTAGAGTATAAAAAATTTGGGTTTCCTCACAATAGTGCCTGATTTAATATCGCGGTACGACTTGGTTATCTTTACTACTCAGACTTCGTCAAAACAACCTGTTGATACCCCTTTACCATCTTAATAGAATACGTCCATAATTGAGAGAACACTTATCTCCTTTGCCGATGTCATGGATCAGTGTATTTTGAATCTTGTTTCCTTGTTGTTGAGCCTGAACTTCAGCTCATTCATCTCCATGTCTACGATCGCTCTCCCAGTTGTAAGGAATGGTCTACTAAAAATGATGGGCACTTTGAAGTCCACCTCATAGTCCAGGACTACAAAATCAGTAGGTAGAATGAAGTCAGCCACCTTTACCAATACATTGTGTAATATACCCACTGGCTACTTTACAGACCTATCTTCCATCACCAATCAGGTGTTCGTCGGGGTAGGATCCCCCAATCCCAGTTTCTTTTACACAGCAAGTGGCATTAGATTTATATTGGCTCCCAAATCATATAGTGCTTTTGTGAAATTTAGGGACTCAATAGTACATGGGATGGTAAACGCTCCTGGATCTGCCTTTGTCTGCACTAAAGACCTTGTAGATATAGCACCACAATGAAGGGTATTGTCCTCTGGCTCATGGCTAACCTTCTGTTTCTTAGTCACAAGGTCTTTTATGAACTTCGCGTATCCTAGCATTTGCTCAAGTGCCTCAACCAAAGGCACATTTATTGTCAATTTCTTGAGTACTGCCATGAATTTGCTGAATTTTGCATCATTAGTTTTCTTCTTCAATCATTGAGGAAAGGGAGGTAGTGGTCTTGGGATAGTTTTCGGCACTACCTCCTTCTCCTTCTCTTTACTTCTTTCTGGAGCATCATCAGAATTATCTAGCTTCTCAGACTCCACTGGACCACTTTCTTCCGGTTTAACATCAACTACCTCATTAGCTACAGGTTTGCCCACAGAAAGGCCAGGTAATATCTTACCACTTCTAGTGGTAATAGCCATGCATGATCCATTATTCCATAGATTTTGGACCGTATCACTTGGTAACATTCCGCTCTTTCTCTGGTTGAATACTGCAGAGAGTTAGCTCATCTGCTGCTCTAACTATTTGATTGTGGTGGAGTATGAGTGCACCAACTGACTGATGGATGTCAGATTGGTATTCATGGTGGTCACACTAGAATTGGTATCCTCCAATCCCTTTAACAACTTATCCATCATGTCCTCCATGGAAATCTTTTTAGAACTTGTTGAAGCAGCCTCACGATTTCCAGGAGGAACATATAGCCCACTCCTATTATTGTTATTCCTCTAATTTCTTGCTCCATATCTTTATAACCAGGGTTATCATAAAAGTTCCAACCTTGATTCCCTTGGCTATTGCCTTGAAAACCCCCTGATTATTAAAATAGTTAGCATCTTCTTCTACATCAGCCTCAATCCTATCCTGAGATCCTATAACTTTTACATCCTCAACCTTTCCTGATAGCAAGTTCTTGGTTAGCAAGTCCATCTGCATTTTTAGGTGAGCCATGTCTTTGTCACACTCCTCTTCTTTTCTGCATTGTTCTATAGTAATACCTACAGAAGCAGTGGGGCTGGCCACCATAGAGTCTATAGTATGCCATGCCCGACTCTGTTTGGTCATTCTGTCCAGCATCTCTGAGGCCTCTGAGAATTTAAGATAAACAAATGAACCACCAGCAACATTGTCTATAATTGGCTTTGTAACAGAGTTAAGAGCCCTGTACAAAGTCTCTATCAAATGTATGTTCGTCATGTTCTGGTTTGGACATTGTGTTAGCTTCTTCTAGAATGTTTCCCAGGTTTCATGCAAGGCTTTAGTCGGGAGCTTCCTAAAGTTGCTGATCTCGTCCCTCAACTGTACCCTCTTGGAAAGTGGAAAGAACCTTTCTAGGAAAGCTCCTTTCAACTGCCTCTAGTTGGTTATAGAATCGGGTGTCAGCTCATTTAGCCATAATGTTGCCTTCCCAGATAGAGACAATAGAAACAATCTCAACTGGATAGAATTCTAGCCCACTCTTGGGTTATCAAAATATTTGCATATGGTGACAAAATTCACCTGATGAAAGTTTGAGCCAACCCCAAGAAGGCCACCAAACAACCCCTTTAGATTGAGGAATTGGATCATAGTACTCGTAATGTTGAACTTGTCCCCAGGTGCCAACGGTAGAGGAATGATTGCACCCATTTCACCTACTCTATCTATTTTATCATCATCATCGACATTGAGATTATAGTGGACTGGCTGGTACTCTTGTCTTTCTCGGAATGGATGGTTCCTATTAAGATTATGCCGTACTGGTGCAACTATCTGCTCTGCATGTATTGGGTTACCGGGATTCAACAACTCCTTATCTCTCAAATCTTCGTCCTTAGGGTTGGATGTCGTACTTGTTGCCCGATATTTTGTATATTTACCTGAGCTCGAACTAAGGCTGCCAGTCTATCAGCTTCTTGTTGTTCTGCCATTCTTCCAATTCATTGCGGCTTCGGATTAAGTAGTAATAATGGTTCTCCGGAACTTCTAGTTCTTGGCATACACTAGAAAGATCTTACAAATAAACAAAAATGACAAATAAATGTAAAACTAGGAAACTTAACTAACAGTCAATTTGCGCACACAAACTTCAGTTTACAATTGTATTTCCCGGCAACGACGCTATTTTTTATAACGCTCAAACTACACCTCTCAATGAGAATGTAAGCGATCATTGTCAATAAAAAACCCAACTATGTTGGGGTCGAATCCCATATGGAATATGGTGTGAACATAAGTCGTTTGCAAATTAATCAACTAATAGTTGGATGTTTCTATAAATGGGGGGTTTTTAGTTTAACAAACTATTTTTGGTTATGTTAGTTTCAGTTTTCGTAATCAAGAGTTTATGAAAAGCCAGAATTATGTTCACTAGGGATTTTGGTACTTAACAGATGCTACTAGTGGTTCAGGATTCTCATGGTAGGTAGGACAATAAGTTATCTTTATCGAAGTTATGCTTAAATATCTCTCTACCTACTTAAGCATTTAATTACCTAATCCTCTCGAACTTAGGTAATTTATATTTACTGCCCAAATTTTACCTCAAGTTAACCAACCTTGTTACAACGCTGATAATTAAATGGATTATTTCCAAGTCCCTATTGGTAATTCACTTCCTACTATATTTGATTTCCTTCTCAAGCAAATCAAAGTAGGTTTTATCTATTGTTTGCAACCAACAGATGTTAATTAAAACCTCAAAATTATCAAGAAGTCCTACCACCTTTCGAATCCTGATCACTCAGCACCTTATCAAGACCTAACCCTAGATCCCATAATTCAGGTTAAAGGAATTTAGCCGCTCATGACGTAATGATCGAAACACCTAGATGAATTCATTCTTTAAAAGATAAACTTACCACAAGATGAATAGAAATTGGAGATTCTCAGATTAAATCACAAAGGAAATCCCAAAATAATGAATATAATCTCTTCCAAGTAATTGCTTTCTCAAGCCAAAAGTAGAGAGAGAAAATATCAAAGTATATTGCTCAAAACTCAATGTGCCAACCTTCTAAGGAAACCCTAAACAAGACTTTAAATAGTTCACCCTAATTATGGAAATAAAATAATATAATTCAAAAATCCCTCGAATTAGGTGACGACATTTGTGATAGCCTATCAGGAGGCTGGTGACTTATAACAAATGTCGTTAGCTTTCTTTATGCTTTTGGTACTTGCTGCCTACAATTGACGACAAAAAGTGATTCCCTATCAGCTCTTTGACGACCTATCTTAACATGTTGTCAAGTCTCTTCTTCAATTCTCAAATGCTGCCTTATGTTGATAGCATTCTTAACAGCTTATCAGATCCTTGATGACCTATCATAAAATATTATCACAACTTTCAACCTTAGGCCAATTCTCTATCTATGGCTGACGATAAATCTGATAGCTTATCATAAGACTGACGACTTATTATAAATGTCGTCACCGCACTTTTGCCTCTATCTACTTCTAATTTTAACTCCTTTGCTTCTATTCTTGTTGGTTCTCTATCATATTAGCTTCTACTGCAAAATCAAACATAAACCAATCAAAAATGACAAAATTTACTTAAGACTTTGCAATTATTCTTAGTTAAAAGACTCAAATGTGTTAGCATTAGCTCACACATCAATATTTAAAATCATAAAGTTGACATCTGTAACTAATGCCTCATAGGAAGCAATATCTGAATAAAATTTGTGAGCCTTTACACCTAGTTTCTAAAAGATTTTCTATTATTCTTTACTCTTTTCTATACGCTATAGGGAAATACTTATAAAAACTATTCTAAAAGTCTTTACTATTACGGAGGTTCTTCTAACTAACATACACTATGTAAGCTATCATAGTGTCCAATGTCTAGTTCACTTATGGGAAAACCTCACATTGGGGAGAGGTTCCATACTTTTACCAAGGAGTATAACCTAATCTAAGTGATCACATCTGTATCTGTTATCCATATAGAAATAGGAATAATATGAACCTACGTTGGCTCGTAATTCTGGGGCATGTAAGCATACTCAACTCGGTGCTAAATACTACTCCCTTTAATCGGTATGTTGATTCTGTTGAAAATCCACTTTTAAAAACTAATATAAGGGTTACAATGAGAACCTCTTCTAAATCTGTTTACTGTAAACTATAGATAAATCTGTAAAGTGGATTTCATATCTAAGCTGAGATCAAAAGATCAAATATTTTTTCAAAATCTGTATATAACAAGTCATGGGATGCTTAAAAGAATAATCTTCTTGAAATAACAACATTCAAACTAGGGCTAATAATCCATGCATCTATTTCATATCCAATCATTATAAAATTCTTGCTAAATGAAAATATTGATAATTCAAGTTTAAATCTGGAAATTTCTAAAATATGCATGAAAAGACAATAGTAGACATGCAATTCAACATCTAAATCACTTGAAATCTCATAATCTTTCAAATAACAATATTGGGTATGAACCCTAATTCGAAACTCATGTAAATTCATGTAACTTTATAATTAAAAACTAGTTTTGGGCATAAGAATGAAAGAATTATCCTTGTTGAAGAATCCACATACCTTAATTGATGATTAGATGAAGAAACTTTAATTTGGAGTTCCTATTTATACTCTTGAAGATAGATTCTTGAAGTTCTTGAATTGGGAATCTTTAATTTTGAGCTATCTTGGAAAAAGAATGGTGGAATTTCGATTTCTTGGGGATGAAGGTTTGATATTCTAGGGTTTCTTTGAGAGAAAGTTGATGAAAATATGCATATAATGGTTATAATAGGATTAATTCTGTGTTTTACACAATTTTTTTGGCTTGGGAAAAGACAAAATTGCCATTTAAAAATTTTACTCAAAACTGGAAATTCTGACTTTGCCTCCCACCGCGACGTGCCCTATCGTGGAGGCTTACTGGAAAAAGGACGATCACCATTTTGGCCTCTGGCGCGACCCGGTATAATTGCATTGTGTCACTGAAAAAGGATGAGTGCCATTTTGCAAACCATCACGATGCGATGCCTGACCAATTAGGAATTTTTAATGCGATATGGGCTAATCATGGTGAGATACCGGAATGGGATTAATGGGAACTGGAGCTTCACCATGACACGGGCTAATTGTGGTGCTCCACTGGAACTCAGACAATTGCAAATTTGTCCTTCACCGTGATGCGGTGCTTATCACGGTGATCTACTACTTTCACTAAAATCGTCGTAACTTTTCAACCGAGTATCAGATTTAGGCAAAATTGGTATCTGTGGAAAGATAATTCAATTATGTACATATTAGTGGGTTTAGAGTTAGAAAATTTTACTCTTTTCAAGATTTATTCATTTTTAAGTTGACCCTTGACATTCTAGGAGTTAGATTGAGCTAGGAAAAGTACGGGGTATTACATCATTCCATTGGTTTGCTTTCATAAAGTAGAATTAAAGAGTTCACATTAACATTATCATGTTCATTGTCATTTTCATTGTCATTTTTAGGGTCGAGGGCATATCCCGATGTTTGTTTTCAAATTAGTAAAGTCTTTGTGGATATTATTATGGATTGGGTATTGATGTTGACATTCTTAGATGTCTTTGAGTTTATTACTCTCTTTGCTTGTTATATGTTTGGAATTCAGCCACTACTAGGTGTTATACTTTGTGTTGACTAGGCAAAGAGGGTCTCCAGTCCTCGGTGAACTTGGGATACCCATCACGACAAGTTCCTAGATCGGGTCATGGAAGAAACTCAATTTCACAATTTTCTGAACCTCAGGTTAAAATATGATATAAAATCCATAAACCACACCAACCATGTTACCATCCTAAAATCAATGTTCTAGATTTATTGGCATAGTCTGTTTTTCCATCCGACATAAATATTAATAAATGTTTACTAAATTTCAATAATAAGACTTTTTAACCACGAACAATCACAATCTCACACAAATCATACCGAAATGCATTAGGAACCAGCCAATCATCCCCACACCCCAGAAATACTTCAATGCACACATGAAGAGGGTTAAAATGGACAAATCACACAAAAACAGATAATTCACATAAACACCAGAAATCAGGTCATTGCATTATCCACCACAAAGAATCTAGTTCGTCCTCAAACTAAAGGACAGATAAATACTCGAATTAGCAAAAAGCTGGGGATAATTTCCATGCATATCAGATAACCTACCATGTGGACTCATCTATAGGTCGATGTCTCCACTGGACCTTAACTGCTGAAATATCTATAGAACACAAGCGTCTTATATGTCTAGCGAAAATGGAGACATGCTTCTCAAAAAAAGTCAATCGCTCATATAACTGGACCAAATCCCAATGAATGACATGAGAATCATCCAAAATGTAATGCCGAAGCATGGAAACATGAAAAATTAGATAAATAGCTGATAAATCTATGGGTAATACTAACTCATAAGCCACATTCCCAATGATTTGACGTATCTAAAAGGTCTAATGTACCAGGGGCTAAGCTTGCTCCTCTTCCCCAACCTCATCACGCGCTTCATAGGCGACACACAAAGAAGGACCCGATCACCAACAGTAAATCTCAAGGCATAAAGTCTACCATCCTTATAACACTTCTAACTACCCTGAGATGCTTAAAGTCTATCCTGAATGATCCAAACTCTATTCAAATACTGATAAGGCAAGTCCATACCTAGAGGTCCAATCTCAAAAACCTAAAATCAACCAACTAGAAAGCTACAACGCCTACCATAAAATGCCTCAAAAAGAGCCATCTCAATACTAGAATGGCAGCTATTAATATATGCAAACTCTATGAAAGAGATATATTACTCCCACTGACCACCAAACTCTATTACATAAATGTGTAGTATATCCTCTAGAACCTGAATAGTATGCACTGATTGGCCATCGTCAGGGGGTGACATGCTGTATTAAGATCAACTCGGGCACCCAACTCCTCCTGAAAGGTCTTATAAAAGTGAGTTTCAAAAATTGAACCTTGATTAGATATGATGCACACTGGCACACCCTTGGTACATCACACATGCATCTTCATTCGATATTCAATAAAGAACTCATAGTCATCCTTGCCTAAACAACAACTAAACCTAGGAAGACACGCATGAGGGAATCTCTCAAACCTTTTATGATCCTCAGAAGAGATAATTATACTTGCAATAATAGGAGTGTAATGCCCCATAATTTGGGCTACAATATAGACCATGATTTCGACCTTGTTGATAAATCCCAAAGCCATAAAATCCTATGCCAATACGGCATGTTAATTATTTATGTAGACTGTGAATCCATTCAATCTTGCATTTAGACCATATGGGTCTTTCAACTCATAGACGAGTTGAAACTATTTTGATCGGCTATGTTTTAGTGGATGTTGTAAAGTGTGTCAGCTTCCATCGACCATAACTCCCTGTATATGTTGAATTAGTGATTTTACTATATGCCAAATGATAGGTCTTCGAGTTAACTTTCCAACAATACCAATTTTACTAAATCCTACACCCGAGCAAGAAGTTATGACTTTTCAAAGTGGTATTCGTCGCCTAACCAATTGCCCATGGCCACTGGAAAGCATAGGCAATAGCCTAGGCGGCGCCTATGTAAACATAGGATATAGCCTAGGCGACGCCTATGTAAACATAGGAAATGGGCTGGGCAGCGCCTATGTAAAGAATTCAAGTGACTTAAACACTCCATTTTTGGCGCAAAATAGTCCTTTTCCACCATTACTTAGCCCTATAACATGAAATTCAATTCCAAGGACCCCAAAATACACCTTCATTCATCAAAAGTGCTCAAAGATTCTCCTTAGGGTTTCAAAATAAAAACCCAAGCAACTCGAGATTCAACTGGGGGTTTTAGGAACAAATTGCATATTTGGAATCCTCTCAACGTAGGCTTTGAGATGCATCTAATATTCATAGTAATAGAGGTACGTGGGGTTATCCTAAAATCTCATGGGTGTAGTTTTTATGAACATTCATGCTTTTAAATGGGGGTTTCCAATCATATACTAATAACTTGCTTTCAATATGATTTCTAAGTTATTTACTTTATGTCATGGGAATTGTTTGCCTATATACTTCAATGGTTGAAACCATGAATATGTGATTTGAGATTTTCCATGGAAGTTTGATAAATATGAATGATAAATTGCTCTCAAATTCCCATAATAATGTCTTGATACCCCATATCATATTGTGACCAACAAAAGAGAGCATGAATTTGAAATAAATATTGTTCACCACTTGTAAATGATGAAGCACCTTGGTTTTTACATGATTATGCATATGTGGAAGTCATATTGAGGAATTGAGAGTTGGGTATGATGATATCCTACAGAATATAATATGTGATTGAATCAGATAAAATTTGAATGCATTGATTTTACATGAGAAAGGTGGATGCCCGAAGAAGGCATTTGACTGTAAGGGCTTACTGCTGGAAAACGTGTTTGACGACATAGAAATTTGGTACCAGGCTAAGTGATCTTGTGTACTTGACTTTATGTCATTCCTAAATTTGGACTATAGGTAGGAGCCCGGGCTAAGTGATCTTAGGCACTACCAGTGGGTCGAGACACCATGCTTCATGGTCTTGTGTGTCTCTCCCTCACTTATACTCAAATCTCGGTGGCAACTGAGGTTTAACAGTTAATGTAAATTATGTAGGGTATTCCACCTAGCTCAGTTGCATTTCATTATTGTTGAGAAACTATTGCATTATACCCATGTGTTTTTAAATGATTTGATATGAAATTTCTTTATATTAGCTCTCAACTATATTTTATAAAAATATTATGTTTTGTTTTGGTATCTCTGTGTTCCAGTACTTTTATGCTGACCCCGTCCCCCCTCCAACCTCTCAGGTTCAGAGGCCCAGTCTAGGGGTCAAGAGAATCAGTAGATCATTTAGACAGAGTTGCAGAGACAAGTGGTGAGCCTTCTATGTTTTGGAATGTCTTATGTCCTGCAGTCCTTTTATCTTATATTCAGTTTTGGGGTTTACTGGGGGCCTTGTCCCAGTTTATATACAGTTACTTGACTCAGTTATTTGTTAGAGATTTTCGCAGATAGTTTTTTAGAGGTTGATTGATGTTGGGGGAACCTTATTTCCCCGTTATAGTTTCTTTTCATATTTATGACCATGTTTCTAAATTATTGTGTTTCCTCTGCATTGCTTTGATCATATGAATTAGGTGCATGATTACCAGACAGATAGGGGTGTTTTGGGCCTCCATGGTTCAAAATGCTAATCACGGCCAGGCCCTGGTTTGGGTCGTGACAAACTTGGTATCAAAGCATGGTTCATGGTCCCAAGGTGTCTACGAAATCGCGCCAGGTAGAGTCCTATTTATGGGTGCGCGCCGCACTTATAAGTGGGAGACTACTAGGTATTTAGGAAATGTTTCCCTTCTTTGTGATTTAGTTCGTGCTTCAGAGTCTGAACTGTCCCCTAATCAATGATCACTTGTGTTTCAGAAACACAGTTATGCCTCCACGTCGTATCATCAATTAGAATGCTCAGGCAGATGAGGTTCGTCCCACCCATGGGATATGGACCCATAACAGAGCTCACACTCTAGAACTTATCCCTACTCTGGAGTCCTTCCAGTCTCGACCAGTCCACCTCGGGCTCCGTGGACTAATGCCAACCATCCCCCAACTGCTTAGGGAGATATTTCAAATAAGAATTCAGACGTTCTATTTATATATTGACATAGTTGGTAGCTAACTAGGCTTAGTGATCAGAAGATGTTGGGTCTGCATTTGTTACGTCTGAGGCTACTAGGGTCGGACATTTCATAAAGATGAACCCACCTAAGTTCACTGGCATCAAGGTGGAGGAAGATCCACAGGTGTTCATAGATGAGATGGAAAAAATCTTTAAGGTGATATATGTAGATGAGGTTGAAGGGGTGGAACTAGCAACCTATCAGCTCAAGGATATTGCGAATCAGTGGTATGCCGACTGGGAAGATGCAAAAGGTGAGAGTACTGAGCCCACAGTTTGGGACAAATTTGTGGAAGCTTTCCTTGGTCGATTCTTTCCTCTGGAGTTGAGGGAGACCAAAGCAGAAGAGTTTGTGAATCTGAAGTAGGGCAGTATGAGTGTCCAGGAGTACACTTTGAAGTTTAATAAACTAGCCCGCTATGCACCAGAGTTGACCAGTAATATGAGAGCCCGGATGAGGAAATTTGCATCTGGCCTTGCTGATAACCTGGTACTTCAGTGTCAGAGGGCTATGTTGAATAAAGAGTTAGGATTTTCTTGACTGACCATTCATATGTAGTAGGTGGAAGAGAAGAAGAAAAATATTACCGAATCTAGAGAGAAAGACAGACAGGCTAATAGAGCTAAATCTGCGGACCATCACCAGAGTCAGCTGTAGAGTGGTAACTGGGGTAATAAGTGGTCGAAGAAAAAGAAGTTTTGGAATAATACACAGTCAGTAGCCAATGCCCTAGCACCCAGACCACTGATAGACAGACAAACTCAGAGTTTTAAGACTCCTCATGGATCCAAAGCTCTAGGTACACAGTCTCATAGAAGTGTAGCCCAAAAGTGTCGTACTTATCTACGGTGTGAGGTTTGCGAAATGAATCATTTACGGAAGTGCTGGTTTGAGGGGAAAAGCTGCTATACTTGTGGCAAAGTGGGTCACCTTCCGAGAGATTGTCCTTCTGCTGGAGGAAATATGGGGGGCGGGGGGGGGCTAAGTCCCAAGCTGCCTCCATAGCTCCTCCTCCTAAGGGTGCCCTTTTAGCTGCCGGGAGCGGTCGCTACTGGTTATATTCTTTGACTAATTGCCAGAAGGTGGAAGCTTCACCAGATGTGGTCACTGGTATGTTATGAATCTTCTCTCGTGATGTTTATGTATTTCTTGATCCCAAGTCTACTTTATATTATGTGACCCCTTATGTGGTTGTTGGTTTTGGGTTTGAGCCCGAAGTTATTATAGAACCCTTATCTGTTTCTACTCCTGTAGGTAATTCTATTATTGCTAGAAGGGTATATACAAATTGTGTCATGTCTACTCATAGTAGGGAAACTATGGCACACCTTATAGAACTTGATATGATAGATTTTGATGCCATTCTTGGGGATGGACTGGCTCTATTCGTGTTATGCCACCCTTGATTGCAAAACTCGAAAGGTCACTTTTTCTTTTCCGAATGAGACACCAATTGTATAGGCAGGGAGTTCTATGGAACCTAGAGATCACTTTATCTCTTATCATAGAGCTCGAAAGCTTATCTCCGAAGGTTGTATGTACCACCTAATTCGAGTAGAAGATTCAAAAGTTGAAAATCTTCCTCTGCAGTCAGTCCCTATAGTGAATGAATTTCCAGAAGTCTTTCCCAAAGATCTCCCAGGGATACCCCCTCATAGGAAGATAGATTTTGGAATTGATATGTTGCCAGACACTCATCCTATTTCTATTCTGCCATATAGAATAGCTCCCGTAGAACTAAAAGAGTTAAAGGAAGAGCTTGTAGACCTCCTAGATAAAGTTTTTATTTGTCCTAGTGTTTCCCCATGGGGTGCACCCGTGATCTTCGTATGAAAGAAGAATGGGTCCCTTAGTATGTGCATAGACTACCGCCAGTTGAAAAAGGTCACGATTAAAAATAAATATTCTCCTCCTAGGATTGACGACCTTTTTGACCAGCTTCAGGGTGCCAAATGTTTTTCAAAAATAGATCTTCATTTGTGTTATTATCAGTTGAAAGTTAGGGAGTCAGACATTCCCAAGACAGCCTTCCGAACCCGATATGGTCACTACGAATTTCTGGTCATGTCCTTTGGGTTGACTAATGCCCCTGCAGCCTTCGTGGATCTTATGAATAGAGTGTTCCATCAGTTTCTTGACTTGTTCGTCATTGTATTTATTGATGATATTCTGATCTATTCTAACAGTAAAGAGGATCATGTCAATCACCTCTAAATCATTCTTCAGACCCTTAAGGATCATCAGCTATATGCCAAATTTTCTAAGTGTGAATTCTAGTTAGATGCTATTTCCTTCCTGGGGAATATTATGTCCAGTGACAGGATAAGATTGGATCCCTAAAAAGTTGAAGCAGTGAGAAAATGGCCCAGACCCATGACTCCAACTGATATTCAGAGCTTTTTGGGTTTGGCGGGGTATTATAGAAGGTTCGTAGAGAGTTTTTCTTCCATAACTTCTCCACTTACTAAACTGACTCAGAAAAAGATGAAGTTTGTGTGGTCTGACTTGTGTAAAAATAGTTTTGAGAAGTTGAAGGACAAGCTAACTACTGCTCCCATTTTGACCCTTCCCGAGGGTGTAGATGATTTTATGGTTTATTGTGATGCCTTCCGTGTGGGACTTGGTTATGTATTGATGCAGCGTGGTAAGGTGATAGCTTATACATCTAGGCAGTTAAAGGTACATGATCACAATTACCCCACTCATGACTTGGAGTTAGCAGCCGTGGTGTTTGCACTTAGAATCTGGAGGCACTATCTCTATGGAGTGCATGTGGATATTTGTATGACCATAAGAGTTTGCAGTATGTTATCTCACAGAAAGAATTAAAACTCAGGCAGAGGTGCTGGATGGAGCTTTTGAAATACTATGATATGAGTCTACATTACCATCTGGCCAAGGCAAATATTGTAGACGACGCCCTCAGCAGGTTGTCTGTGGGCAATCTTTCTCATGTAGAAGAAGGAAAGAAAGAGATGGTGAAGGATATTCACCGCCTTGCAAATATCGGAGTGCGACTCTTAGATTCCAAAGATGGAGGGGTGATTGTTCATGAGTTAGCTAAGTCATCCCTTTGTGCTGAAGTTAAGGAGAAGCAGGTTAAAGATTCCATCTTGATGCAAATCAAGAAAGATGTGGGTCAACAGAAGGTTATGCCGTTTGAAATTATTGGTGATGGTATTCTGAGATTTCAGGGTAGGTTGTACGTTTCGAATGTTGATGGGCTATGGGAAAAATCCTTAATGAGGCATATACTTCGAGGTATGTCAGTTACCCAGGATCTACCATGATCTAAAAACCTTGTATTGGTGGAATAACATGAAAAGTGATATAGCTGATTTTATGTCCAAGTGTTTGAACTGTCAACAAATGAAGGTAGAACACATGAGGCCAGGTGGTACTTCCCAAGAGATAGCGCTACCTTTATGGAAATGGGAGATGATAAACATGGACTTCATTACAGGACTTCCGAGATCCCGAAACCAGTATGATTCTATATGGGTGATTGTAGATCGGTTGACAAAGTTAGCCCACTTTTTGCCCGTGAGGACTAATTATTCGGGAGAGGTTTATGCTAAGATTTACATTGAGGAGATAGTTTGATTGCCTGGGGTACCAGTGTCCATTATATTCGATAGAGGTACCCAGTTTTCATCTCAGTTCTAGAGATTTTTTAGAAGGGTTTAGGTACACAAGTGAATTTGAGCACAGCTTTCCACCCTCAAACGGATGGGAAAGCTGAGCGTATCATTCAGACCCTCGAAGATATGTTGAGGGCATACGTCATTGATTTCAAAGGTAGTTGGGTAGATCACCTGCCACTGGTTGAATTTGCTTACAATAATAGTTACAATGCCAGCATCAAGATGGCTCCTTTTGATGCTTTGTATGGGAGGAAATGTAGATCTCTGATAGGATGGTATGAAGTGGGTGAGACTCAGTTATATGGGCCTGATCTTGTTCATCAGGTGATGGACAAAGTGAAGATCATTAGAGAACGACTCAAGACTGCTCAGAGTCGTCAGAAGTCCTATGTCGATGTTTGGAGAAGAGAACTAGAGTTTGAAGTTGGTGATTGGGTGTTTCTCAAGGTTTCTTCTATGAAAGAAGTTATGTGGTTTGGAAAAAAGGGTAAATAGAGCCCTCACTACATAGGCCCATATCAGATTCTAAAAAAGATTGGTACAGTTGCTTATGAGCTAGAATTGCCTACAAGTTTGGGTTCCGTTCATCCGGCATTCCATGTATCCATGTTGAAGAAATGCATTGGAGATCATTCTATGGTATTGCCAGTAGAGAGTGTGAAAGCAACAGACTCCTTGTCTTACAAAGAAGAGCCTGTTGAAATTTTAGATCACCAAGTTTGAAAGCTGAGGAGCAAAGAGATAGCCTCAGTAAAGGTACTGTGGAGGAATCAGAAAGTCGAAGAAGCAACTTGGGAGTCAGAAAATGATATGAGAATTAGATATTCCAATTTGTTTGCTTCGATGGAGGATGAGACAAAAAGTACTATTCCTATCTTATCTTTCCTAGTCCTTTATTATGCTTGAAATCATGTCCTTCTGTGTCCCGCATCATCATTCGGGGACGAATGATCCTAAGGGGGGATAATGTAACGCCCCACATTTTGGGCTAAAATATAGACCATGATTCCGATGTGTTGATAAATCCTGAAGCCATAAGATCCTATGCCAATACAGTATGTTAATTATTTGTGTAGTATGTGAATTCATTAAAGCTTGAATTTAGACAATAGGGGTCTTTCAACTCAAGGACGAGTTGAAACTATTTCGATCGGCTAAGTTTTAGTGGATGTTGTAAAGTGTGTCAGCTTCCATCGACCATAACTCCCTGTATATGTCGAATTAGGGAGCGTACTATATGTAAAATGATAGATCTTTGAGTTAGCTTTCCAACGATACCAATTTTGCTAAAATCCGACACCCGAGCAAGAAGGTATGGCCTTTCAAAGTGATATGCGTCGCCTAACCAATCACCCATGTCCACTAGAAAGCATAGGCAATAGCCTAGGCAGCGCCTATGTAAACATAGGCAATGGGTTGGGCAGCGCCTATGTAAAGAATTCAAGTGACTTAAACACTCTGTTTTGGGGAAAAATGGTTCTTTTCCACCCTTACTTAGACCTAAAACATGAAATTCAGTTCCAAGGACCCCAAAATACACCTTCATTCATCAAAAGTGCTCAAATATTCTCCTTAGAGTTTCAAAATAAAAATCCAAGAAACTCGAGATTCAACCGGGGGTTTTAGGAACAAATTGCATATTTTGAATCCTCTCAACGTAGGCTTTGAGAAGCATCTAATATTCATAGTAATCGAGGTACGTGGGGTTATCCTAAAATCTCATGGGTGTAGTTTTTATAAACATGCATGCTTTTAAATGGGGGTTTTCAATCAAATGCTAATAACTTACTTTCAATATGATTTCTAAGTCATTTACTTTATGTCATGGGAATTTTTTGCCTATATAATTCAATGGTTGAAACCATGTATATGTGATTTGAGATTTTCCATGGAAGTTTGATAAATATGAATGATAAATTGCTCTCAAATTCCCATGATAATGTATTGATACCCCATATCATATTGTGACCAACAAAAAAGAGTATGAATTTGAAATAAATAGTGTTCACAACTTGTAAATGATGAAGCACCTTGGTTTTTACATGATTATGCATATGTGGAAGTGATATTGAGGACTCGCAAGTCGGGTATGACGATACCCTACAGAATATGATATGTGATTGAATCGGATAAAATTTGAATGCATTGATTTTACATGAGAAAGGTGGATGCCCAAAGAAGGCGTTTGAGTGTAAGGGCTCATCGCTGGAAAACGTGTTTGCCAACATGAAAATTTGGTACCAGGCTAAGTGATCTTGTGTACTTGACTTTATGTCATTCCCAAATTGGGACTATAGGTAGAAAACCAGGCTAAGTGATCTTAGGCACTATCAGTGGGTCGATACACCATTCTTTGTGGTCTTGTGTGTCTCTTCCTCACTTATACTCAAATCTCAGCCGAAATCGAGGTTTGATAGTTGGTGTAAATTATGTAGGGTATTCCAACTAGCTCAGTTGTATTTCATTGTTGTTGAGAAACTATTGCATTACACCCATGTGTTTTCAAATAATTTGATATGAAATTGCTTTATAATGGATCTCAACTATATTTTGTAAAAATAATATGTTTTGTTTTGATATTTCTGCATGCCAGTACTTTTGTGCTGACCCCCTCCCCTCTCTAACCTCTCAGGTTTAGAGGCCCAGTCTAGGGGTCAAAAGAATCAGTAGATCATTCAAACAGAGTTGCAGAGACAAGTGGTGATCCTTCTATGTTTTGGAAGGTCTTATGTCCTACAGTCCTTTTATCTTATATTTAATTTTGTGGTCTACTGGGGGCCTTGTCCCAGTTTATATACGGTTACTTGACTCAGTTGTTTGTTAGAGATTTTTGCAGACCGTTTTTTAGAGGTTGATTGATGTTGGGGGCACCTTATTTCCCCATTATTGTTTCTTTTCATATTTATGACCATGTTTCTGAATTATTGTGTTTCCTCCGCATTACTTTGATCATATGAATTAGGTGCATGATTACCAGACAGATAGGGGTGTTTCGGGCCTCCATGGTTTGAAATGTTTGTCACGGCTAGGCCCTTGTTAGGGTCGTGACAAGGAGGCATAGGAAATCTAGCTGGCTGAGATCCCGCCTGAGGAGGTAATAAATAAGAAGGCTAAAATTCAAGCCTTGGAATACCATACTCAGATGCTGACACAGAAGGAGGAACAACTCTCAAAGTTTGTGGATTACCACAAGAAGATGCTTGTACCACTTTAGGTTCCATTCTTGAAGTCAAAAGAACACCATAGGTAGGCCCTGGTATAGACAAAGGTACAATACTCGGAGCTAGAGGAACACCAGGTGCACTAAAAAGACCACCCTTCAAAAGGGTCAGTAAGAGAATCAATAACCCCTCTATGACTAGGGTAGAAAATTATATAGGATCAGACTAGGCCCTACATCTCCAGCATACTCAACTCAAGGCTCTGAGAGGATCCCTCTAGTACTACACATCAACATGCAAAATAAGAAGAGGTAGTAGAATAACTTTAGAATCATAGGTCATTCGCTACCTTTAACATGCTCAAGATATTGCCTGGATCAGCTACCGTGCGGTGTACTCAATCCTGGATCTATACTAAAAAGGCATAGTAAGGGTGAGTATAGTCTTCTTGTACTCGATAGGTATCATAAGCCGATGGAGCAAAGTAGAAAATAAAGAATTTAAAATACACACTATAGGCACACCACCTGTAATCAGAAAATGTCCCAAATTGTAGCCCACGCCATCTCCTCTAATAGTTCTATAATATACATATACCATATACAAGTACGAGAAAGGAACACAAATATACACGTATATAAAATACAAGTATATGAAAGAAGTACAAATAGATAGATATCACATCAAGGTAATGATATAATATAGAATGAGAACAAAATATTCATGAAATACAATGATGATGATGATAATGATAAGGATGTGATGATGATGTGATGCTCGAGGTTATTGCACAACCTCTATATACACCTATTGACCTGTGCTTCTAGGTAGGACCTACGGGGGGTTTGTAACCCATATACAATCCAATAACCGATACCAATATCCATGACTTCCTCTGGCACATCACTTGATAAAGGATATATAAAAATGTCACAAGCCAGTGTTTCCACTATTCCAACATGTACCAATGTTTCTAGTGCATATAATATGAGGATACAATGCTCACAACTAAGCAGAATGAGAAATTCCAATAACCGACCAATATACCAACCATGTGAGCCAAGATTCACACAGTATGCCAACCATTCATTAATTTAATGTAATCCACATGCCTAAATAGAGTAATATACAAAAATATATGCCATTAATACTGCAAAAATTCAAATTTAGGCCTTTCACCAGAAAGGTACCACCAAATACACATATATAAGGCAAACAACATCATTTAAGTTCCCAAACGTTCACATATAGCAAGTAATGTATCAAAACCAAAAAATAGAAAAAACATAAGCTACCATATGGGCACAACATAATCATATATATTTTCTAATGATTGGTTTCCACACGCCTAACATAATTTTATGCCAATATTAAGTATCCATCCTGATATGAAGGAAGTTAAGCCATAAACTAGCTCAAATGTCGAGAACCGATGTAGAAAGCCTTTATCATGAAGCTTTCTTCTCACGCACGAACCCAAAATCAACTAAAATACACAAATATTAAATCTACACATCAAAAGAAAGCCAATGATACCTATATTGTCCGCATTCGGGTGAGGGTCAAAATGAACCCTCAAAATGAGTTTTCAAAAAAGAAGGGTAAAACTAGAATTTTAGTTTAAAAATATATTTCTCATGATTAAAGGAACTTATAAAAGAAAATCCAAGTGAAAATTGGTTGGAATTGGTGTTTAAATTAAATAATTCTCAATTTTAGCCCTTACGGGCCACAATCCTTATATTCCACCTTTGAATTCAAGTTTTAAAAGGATTTAAATGAAAAGAATCAAGAAAAATAATTAAAACAGAATTTTAGAGCTTACCCAAGCTAAAAATAGATGAAATGACCTCAAGCTCCAAGTCTCAAAAATGGTGAAAATTTTTTTAAAATAGGGAATATTATCCACCTAGGTATCACTTAAGCAATCACCGGTCCTCTTAAGTGAAATTCATTTAAATGAGCCTGGTGTAACTTAAGCGACACTTTGGTTGTCAAGACAAGTCTCTCAAGTGACCAAAATATCATTTAAATAGTTCACCATCTGTGTGGTGCACTGACCTTTCGAGATTCATTCGGAATCCCAAGTATGGAAACAAATAATGCCATTAGACTGAATTCGAAGCTCTGGACTCTATGAAGATATCATATTTTTGAAAAAAAAATTATTTTCACAAAGTTGACCCTCAAAAACCAATTTTACAATTTTTTGAATCGAGGGTCGAAATGAGATATAAAATCCATTAAACCACACCAACCATGTTACCAACCTAAATATGCTTGACCTTATTTTTTTATCTTAATTTTTTTGGAAATTAGGACTAGGATAACTATAGGACTTTATTCGGCTTGTAATTTAGGCTTGGTGGCTGGTATTGTAAATTCGGGAACTAATGATTCACCCTTTGACAGCACAATTACATTTTGGGTCTAATTCTCAACCAACTTCCTTTTATTTGTCCCTTTTCTCATTTATTTCTTATTTAGGTTGGGTGTGATTTCTTTATTTTTCCTTTTTCTTTTTCTTTTCTTTCTTTTCGATTTTCTCTTTTTCTATTTTTTCTACCACACCCTGATGATAGGCGAAATTACGCGCCTATATCAATATATTTTGCCCATATTTTAGCCTAGTTTCGAGAACTAATTATCTATTTCGTACACTTTTAGTCCTTTTTCCTGTAAATGAGCTAACAAATGTGATTAGGAAAGTTTCAGGTATAAATGATGCAAAATACAGCAATTTATGGCTTACTTGACGCAAAAGAAAGCTCACAAACGAGATGGAAAGGAGCTGGACGCATAAAGGACTAAATCTGCTGCATGGAAAATCTGTCCCGGGCTAAAACAGCATTTCTGAAGACTTTGGGACTTACAGACACAAAGCTGGATTTTTGCCATAATACATTAACCTAGTGCAATTAGGTTATGTGTTTCATCATTCTATTTGGATTATAATTTTGTAACCTTACCCTAGTACAATTGGGTCAAGGATTTCATTAGTATATTAGGATTTGGTTATTTATTTTATTAGTTTAGTAGGAGTAGGATAGGAGTATTATAAATACCCTATCATGTTAGAGATTTTAAAAAGAGGGAGGGGAGACATTCTGACAATTCATTCATCTCCTTACAATTAAGACATCTTCCTACAACCCATTCTCAATTCTTCATTCTTCTACTCTTAAATTCCACAACAAGAGAATCGTTACTTGCTACGGAATCACTAAAACCACACGCCAAACACCTACTATTCACGCCATCCACCATGCAAAGCGTGATATCCTTCGCATTCATGGGTAACTAAATCTCTTAGTTGGGGTTATGGAAGCCGAATGAGTTACTATCTATAGCTATGAGTTTGTGAGTTCAAGACAAGTATATTGCTTATATCATTATTCTCTTCATCTTAAATCTACATTCTTTGCGGTTCAAACACAAGAACACGCCATTCTAACATCTAACCTGTTCGAGAGAAAGGTTATTTGTCTAGAAAAGAAGACGCATAGACCAACGCCAGTCTAACATCTGACTTGTTCGAGAGAAAAGTTATTTGTCTGGAAAAGAGATAATGTCAAGGTAGTAGGACACCCTTTCCTATTAAAAAGCTAGTGCCGTACCTGGACTAACTTCTTGGAGAATTCGTACCGTTAGTCACGCTTTAAGCTCGAGAGAGTTAAAGTGAAATAGTCCTTGTTTAGGTCGAGAGACGCTTGGATTTACCATCGACTACAATTCTCTATAAGCAATTACATGTCAAGACTCTACACACTCATAGCCAATAGAGACGTATACCTCAGAAGGTGGACATAACCCCAACGCCTCAATTCTCATTGTTTACAACACACGTGACAATCTCTCTTTATTTTGCTATTTTCAGTTCTTACATTCTTGTTTTGGTTACATACTACAATCCCCCCTTTCCTACGAGACTTGCACTAAAAGTCTAGTAATTTCTCTTGCTTGTTGGCCAAGCTATTCTCTGTGGGATCGATACCCAACCCAGGTTGGGTTCTATATTTGCTAACGACCGCTTTACACTCCCACGAGAGCTGTAGATTGAGCGTTATCACACCCAACCTTATAGTCTTTTTTATTATTCAAACGCTTCATTATAACTAATTTTAACTACACACCTCTATGGTATCTAACCTTAACTTAGGATATTTTCTTGAGTTGAGGTGCATAATGTACAAGGAGAGACCAGAGCCAAAATAGGTTCATTATAATCGAATTGGGAAGGTGATAAAGTTAAAACAAGAAAATAGTTTAATGTAGGCTCAAATTCATGGATTAAAGGATACTTATTACGATTTGGATGGTCCCGAATTAAAAAAATAGCCTATGATTATGTCCTAACTAACTATATTACAATATGGGAAAGATTAATTAGGAAAGTTTTGGATTAAATGCACAAAGGGAACTAGGTAAGCATCTCACGCACACGTGGTACATGGTTATATTACCAAAGACTAACAATTCAGTTAATGCAATGCTAGGGTATTATTATTTTGTCCCTAATCCTAATACCATAATAAGATTCACAATAGTCATACACATATATACATCACAAAAATTACAAAAATCTTTTTGGGGAGTTATCAATTTTAAGAAACACTAAAAAACAAATAGAATATGTCAACTGCCCTTAGGTTCCTAATTTTTCTCTTAATTAAACACAAATAGAACATAACACATATACGAAACAAACACAAAATAGCCTAAATATGCTAGTTATACTAGGATAATGCAGTCGACAGGAAAAGAAATATCGCGAGAAAAACCCTCAATTGTTGTATACCCCCACCCCAACTAAAGAATATGCACTGTTCCCAGTGTACAACTATAATATAAAATAAAAGAATGAAGACATTCTTGGGATCCTCTAGGTGTCCGTATCAAACTTGTCTCCATATGGGGCATCTCATTGCTCATCCTAGAAGATGGTGGTGGGGAATAACTAAAATACATGCCTACTACTATCTCATCTCATCTCCACTCCTTAACTACTGTCGACACCTTAAAATCATAGGAAACCCTTTTTAGGGCTTGATCAAAGTCCATGGCGGGGTTTTGTAGCTCCACCTTTCGACCTTTATTGGTCCCATCAATCAGGGCCATATCCTCCCCAGCAAATAAATTAAATCTCATAGGTGGAGGTAGAGGTAATGGTTGTGTAAAGGATGGAATAAATAGAACCTGGCTATATGGAAGTGATCGTACCTTAGCGTGTAATGTATTCATCTTCTTATAGAAGCTAGATAAAGCAGAATTCTTGAACTCACACGACCGTGCAGTCATCATAGGCTCAAAGATATCAATAAGACCATGAAGCTCCTTAGTATAGTCTGCTATTTCGACCTTTCTTCTTGCTACAAACTGGGCCTCAACAATCTCAAGTGTAGTTCATACCTAAGGCTAAATCTTTCCATATAGTGAAACTAACTGACTCTCTGTCTGAGTGATGTGGGTTGTCACATTATCCTATCTCTCAACCATGCATTGAAAAAACTTGCACGGTACCCTAATTTAACTAGTAACTATGGGGTAAGGTGGCACAATAGATGTCTCAGCTAGCTCGGAGGTCGAAGATGGGGCCTGTGTAGATGTGGTCATAGCCATCTTACTTGTAGTATAAGTCTTAAGCTCAACTCTCTACTTGCTTATCTCAACATCCGTAGTAACATTCGGCCTCTCAACAAACACGATTAGAATAGATATCCCCTCAAACTAGATTAGAATAGCAGTAGAAGGTAGTGACACTCTCTATGCAAGGATCAAATTTGTCGTATCCTTTATCAAACTAGTGTTAGTTGTACACGTCACCTCAATTCGATGATCAACCTCAGGTATAGGCGGCACTCCGACCACATCACATAGCTGTTGAAGGAAATAGGAAAAAAAAGTAGTGGTCTCACCGAAAGCTCTAATATGGATCTCTAGCTGGATCAGTCTCGCAAAATCTAAGTTGTAGCTAGTAATCAGGCTGTCAATAAGGGTTGAACTATCCCATGTCACTATGTTGTTTGAAGAAGTCGAACTCAGTTTATGATATACCACAATGCACTAATACTTTTCTGTCAAATAATGCGATGTCTTCTTTATCTCTCCCTTTCCCTAAACACATATGGCCTCAGGCCCCAACTCAGCAATATGGGTGGCTATCAATCTTGCCAAATCAACTCACTGTCTCATGCACTCTAAATCTATCATAGCACACTTATCCCACACTAATCTTATCCTGTAATAGAACTCAATTGTCAATTCTAGTCCCTCATACTGTGGACAATACAATACTTGGAGAATGGTCGCCTTAGAAATATCTACGCCTCCTCTAGATCAATGTATGGGTCAATCGTGGCTTCTCAATCCCTCTACCCTCAGGTGGGGTAATCAAATAGATCATCGAGGCATACAAGGCATAGAATTCCCAAACTAGATCTGAATTATATAAATTTTAGGGCCTAGTCATCCACCCCAAATGATATCTATCAAAAGAGGCCCAGAGGTTTGGTGCTCCTCTTAGCCCCATTAAATCAATCCTAACCTTTTCTATAATACTTCTCTTTGAATGGCCTCCTCCTCCATGAAGCTATCTATCTAAGAAATATGTTGTAGCACCTCCATACAATATTTTGGTGAAATCTCAGTAATAAGCAAAATTGAGAAATATGTGGAATCAGATGTAAGGGCAACATATGGTGGTATAGGGGGCTGAGTATCCTGTGTAACTAGATGAGTACCTTGTACCAATGGTGAAGATATCTAATGGGCAAATTAGGTTACACCCTCTTAATATTAGGGTGCAACAGAGCCAAATATTGACTTACTAACCAAACTATATGTATCCTCCGCCCCCTCTCAGACTGGGAGCGAAGTGTATCCTTCTCATATCCTGAATAAGAATCTGATCTAGACTTAACCTCCTCATCTGAATCATCTTTTTTTCCTCAAACTAAAAAGTCTGTGTTGGTGTCTATATCGTATTCTTCATAAAAGGTCCTATTCAAAAGACTAGGCATGATGGAGCCTGAGCCTTAGCATGTGGTGTTGGTGGGTCCTGTGAAGCATGCGGAGGTTTTGATGATTTCGGATGAGCACACAAATCTACAATAACTACTACAGCTATAAAATATCTCTGTAATCTACCCCTCATATGTCGAGGGACCTATGAGGTGCTATCCTAGCTCATGAGGTACTCCTTTATAGAGCGACTCCGCTCGCGAGACTCATCACTAAGCCTAGACTGAACTCCCTTCTTTTATGCTACTTTTGATGATGTTGTACCTAAAAAATAGGTGTTAGTCCCTGAAAAATAAGAACAAAATAAAAAAATTGTAAAATAATTTGATTAACCAAGGTAGGGTACCTATGACCCCACTTAAGAAGATTGTAAGTAGTACTTATGGGGGTCATAGATACCCTTATAAGTACCAGAAAAAACCCTAAATTTTTAGGGCATCAAGTCTGATACTTATGGGGCACCTTATGCCCCGTAGGTACCACTTATTATGCCAGTAAGTAGCCTTGTAAGTGGCCATCAGAGAGTTGGTTAATATTTCTTAAACATTTTATCCCACATAGTGTATATTTCAACTTTTAGACTAGTTTCTCACCCCACCACAAGTGTCAATTTTAAGATCACAGGTGCTGCATAAGTATTTTTGGCTTTTTCCTTCACTATTCAACTTCTACTTCCATATGTGTTATGATAACATGTATTCCCAAACATAAATCATGCACAATTTCAATTTTTACCAATTTAGGTTGCATAAATTTCAAACTTCCTCATAAAGTGCCAATTTTAGGCTATATCATGCATTAGTTTTCAACTTCAATAATCAAGAACATTTTTTACTATAGTAGGAGCAAAAATTATTACCTGAATTCGAAGAGACATAGAGATAAAAGAAGAACAATGTGAACTTTAACCCTACTCTGTGATGATGCATCCAATGATGGGATTTTGAGAGATATTTTTGTATTTTATAGACTAAGAAGGAAGTTGAGGATTTTCAGTAGTAGTGGGATTTTAAAATTTAAAGTAATAGGGTCAAATGATTGGGTTTGAGTGTTTTCAAGGCGAGGGTATGATTGGATTGGTTTGGTTCAGTTGGGCCCGATAGTTTTTCAAAATTTTGACCCTTGATTTTTGTCAATTTACGGGGCCACTTATGACACGTAATTGATACTTATGGCGACTGTAAGTACCTTCATAAGTGACCTTTTAGTTTTTTTTTATTTCAATGACCCTCATAAGTAGGGTCATAAGTTGTAATTACGACCCCCGTAAGTTGGTCCGTAAGTATAACTTCAAAGAAATAAAAATACCCTAATAATTTCTCTAAACCTACGAAACCACATACTTGTCGTAGGTGGGAGTTACGGCCACCATAAGTGGGTCCATAAGTCCACTTACATGGACTTATCTGAATTTTACAATTCTTTTACCAGGTTCCAGGTGTTTTCCCATGCTTTAAACCTACAAACATAAAAAAAGTGAACACTAAAATATTGGGTTGCCCATAAATAGCACTTGATTTAACATTGCAACTGATGTGGATATGTTGGATACTCAAACGTCACCAACAAACCCATGGGTTGCCTTCTATGAAGTTCCTTCCTTAACATCGCGGCACGACTTGGTTGCCTTGGCTACTCAGACTTTGCCAAGGCTTACATCAATACAAACTTCCACTTTCTCAATATCTCCCATATAGTGCTTAATATGTTACCCATTCACCTTAAATGAGGGTTCTTCATCTCGCTTCAACTTAAGTCTACTATGCGGGAATACTCTAACCAAAGCGAATGGTCCATACCACCTAGAATTCAACTTTCCAAGAAACAAGCGAAGACTTAAATTATATAACAAAATCATGTCACCGGGTTGAAATACTCTTTTCATAATCTTCTTGTAATGATACAACTTCATCTTCTCCTTGTACAAAGATGAACTCTCATAAGCACGGAGCCAGAATAAATCAAGGTCATTCACCTTACTCATCCCCAAATTTTCAGCATCGCTCCACTCAAAATTTATCTTTTTCAACACCCATAGCACCTTGCGCTCAAGTTCAACCGATAAGTGGCATGCCCTTTCATACATAAGATGATATGGAGAGGCACTTATGGGTGTTTTAAAATCTTTCTGGTAGACCTAAAGTACATAATACAATTTTCTTGACCAATTAGTCAAACTAGTATACACAATCTTCTCCAATATGGACTTGATCTCACAATTGGAGACCTCAACCTGCCCATTCATCTGTGGGTGATAAGGTATTGCCAGCTTATGTTTCATACCATATTTTTTTAGAAGGGCCTTAAATAGAAGGTTGCAGAAGTGAGACACACCATCACTAATAATAGCACGTAGAGTGCCAAACCTAGAAAAAATATTCTTATTTGAGAATGCGGTGAAACTTTGACCTCTTTATGGGGAAGCACAACTACCTCCACCGACTTTGAAACATAGTCGACTACCACCAATATGTACTTCATCCCATAAAAACTCACAAATGGTCCCATGAACTCAATTCCCCCTACATCAAACAACTCTAACTCTAAAATATGTGTCATGTGGAGCTTATAATTTCATGAAATGTCTCTTTACCGCTGACACTAATCACAACCCTGAGCATAATCATGGGCATCTTTGTATATAGTGGGCCAATAGTACCCACACTATAAAATTTTGTAGGTTGTATGGGTTCCACCATGATGACCCCCAACTAGTGATGAATGTCAATCCTCAAGAGTGCTCATCATCTTTACCTCTAGAATAAACTCCCGAATAACTCCATCCATACACACCCAAAATATATAAGACTCATCCTATAAAATATTGCATACTTTATGCATGAATCATTTGCACTACTGAAATGACAAATCTTCCAGGACAAGGTCACTTGCCAAATAGTTGACAAAATCAGCAACCAGGGTATTAAGTCTTAAGATGCTGCCAAGAACCACTCATCTAGAAAAGTACCATAAATTTCTAGATCATCATCTAAGTTCAACATTGTCTTTTCTTCGAGGCAGGACAAGTGGTCTGCAACATAGTTTTCAGTGCCTTTCTCGTCTTTTACCTAAAAGACAAATTCCTACAGCAATAGTACCCAACAAATCAACCTTGGTTAAGCATCTTTCTTTGACATAAGATCCCTTAAAATTGCATGATTAGTATAAACAATGACTTTGGTCCCAATAAAGTAGGATAAGAATTTCTCAAAAGGAAACACCACCGTGAGTAATTCCTTCTTAGTAAATATAAAATTTTTTCTATGCAGGATTAATTACTTTGCTGTAATAGTAGATTGGGTGTAGAATTTTCTCACTTCATAGGCTAAGGAAAACTCCTAAAGTCACACCACTATCATCGCACATCACCTCAAAAGGCAAAGACCAATTTGGAGACACAATAATAGGAGCCGAGATCAATTGCTCCTTAAGGCACTAACAGGCCTTGAGATAGGCATCATTAAAAATGAACTTCACCTCCTTCTATAAAAGCTTACACAATGGATTAGCAATTTTAGAGAAGTCCTTGATGAATCTCTTATAGAACCCAACATGACACAAGAAACTTCTAATACCTTAAATTAAAATCGATGAAGGTAACTTTTCAATCACCTCTATCTTTGCCCTGTCAACATCAATACCCCTCTTTGAAATTTTTTGTTCAAGAACAATCCCTTCTTTCACCATAAAGTAGCACTTCTCACAATTTAAAACAAGGTTGCACTCCTTACGTCTCTAAAGTTCATTGGCCAGATGGGCCAAACAATAATCAAATGAGTCTCCAACAACTGTAAAGTCATCCATAAAGATCTCCATAAGACAATTCACCATATAAAAAAATATTGACATCATACGCGTTGAAAGTTGGTGGGAGCATTGCAAAGTCCAAAGGATATCCTCTTGAATGCAAAAGTATCATATAGGCATGTAAAAGTAGTTTTAGTTGGTCTTTAGAGAAAATAGAAATCAGATTATACCCCAAATAACCATTAAGAAAATAGTACCAACTTCTGCCTGCAAGTCTATCTAGCATCTGATCCATGAACGACATAGGAAAATGGTCCTTTTCTGTCCAAGTGTTCAACTTTCAGTAATCTATGCACATTCTCCATCTAGTAACCGATCTCATGGGTACTTACTCATTCTTCTTGATTAGGACCACAGTGATCCCACCCTTCTTAGCTAAACATTAAATTAGGATCACCTATTTACTGTCCGTAATAAGATAAATCACGCCTGCATCTAACCACTTTATAATTTATTTCTTCACCACCTCTTTCATAGGTGGGTTCAAACGATTCTGGCGCTCGATGCTAGGAAAGTAATCTGATTCAAGCTGAATTTTATGAGTACAAATCTCGAGTAAAATCCTCACAATATCTGTAATACTCCATTCGATGACCCTTTTAAAGTTTTCAAATACTGAAATTAATGCCTCGTCTTGTGAATCCAACAAATCAGCAACAATAATAACTGACAAGGTACAGTCGTCCCCCAAAAATTCATATAAAATATGAGAAGGGAGGGCCCTTAATTCTATGACCTGTGTCTCTTCAATAGATGATCGAGCTACCAGAGTCGCTTTATTATTTAAGTTAAGATCTAGATTTTTTGGTGCATAAAAATAAGAAACTCTTCCATAGAGTCCACTTACCATCTCATCACATTCATGAATGCCATCACTATCAATGTTCATGATCAGCGTCGTTAGTGCCTCAACACCAAATCTCTCCTCAATGGTCACACTCACTATATTATCCTCAACAATTTCTATCATAGATACCACTATGATTTCTTTTGGCTGCCGCATTGACTAACCCACATTAAAAGTAACCTGTTCCTCATTGATCTTGAGTTTTATATGTCGTATCTCCATGTTAACTAATGCCCTAGGATAGGAAATTCCTTCCTAAAATAATAGGAACATCAAAATCCACCTCACAGTCAAGAATCTCAAAATTAAATTTGCATATGAAGGATGCTAACTTCACCATGAAATCACATAAAATACCAATTGGTTTCTCCACAGTTCAATCGACCATTAATAATCTCAACTATATCAGCTTAGTGTCACCAACCCCAACTGCTTCTACATAACCAACGACATTAGATTGATACTAGCTCCTAAGTTATGTAATACTTGTGAAAAATTCAAAAACCCAATGATGCAAGGAATAATGAAAGCTCCAAGGTCCTCTTTCTTCCCCCTAACTTCCTAACTCTGTCGACTTATTGTAGTCTATCGAATTATCCCAATACATTGCATGTAGAATATAATAAGATATGTATCACCAACCGTGTTGTGGACACCTTTAGTGAATTTCACTCTTTACCTTTTTAGTCTCAGAGTATCACTTACTAACACTTATCTTAGATCCTAGATTAGCTATTACCATTTTGAGTGTCAATTTAATTAGATGAGGTTTGATAGCCTCAAATTACTGTTGTGATTTTATTTTCCTAATATCTACCTTTATTTTGAAGTAAGTATCAAATACAGGAAGGTTCTAACTTCTACAGTCATTAAGAAAGCAATCAAACCAAAGAAGATCACAATATATGCAAGAATATTGATCAAGAATGGCTTTGTACTTCCTCAACTTCATTATTCCATCAGGGTTCCCACAATCTTAGTTAGGTGGTTTAGCCATACATGTTTACAAGAACATCCATTGAATTCATAAAAGAAAGCACGTGAATAATCCTACAATACTTGAAGAATGAAAACCAAAATTCTCAAATTAATATTTAGTCTTAAAACAAAGAACAAAGGATTCTAGGATCAAAAATCAAATCTCTGAATCAATATAGTGTTGTGAATATAATGAGTATCTAAACTAATACAAAAACACCAAAAAGGTATTTATAGAATACATCAGAACCCTAAAAATTCTAACCAAAACAAAAATAGAAAACTAAGTCGATAACAACTTACGAGCCCACTTACGAGTCGTAAGCACCACTTATGGACCCCTAATGGGTCATAAGTCACAAAAATATTAGAATGATATAGAACACCAACTACAAGTGGCATAAGTGGTACTTACGCCCCGTAAGTGACATTCCATAACTCTCAGAACAAACTGCAGCTTTCAGCTTCTTAGAATATTTTTCTTCTGACACTTACTTGGCCACTTACAGTGGCGGTAAGTGGAATTTGTGGCCTATTAGTGGGCGCATAAGTAGGGACATCTACACACTTTAACTCCTTTTCTTATTTTCAGCTCCAGAACCTAGTTTCTTGCAAAACAAACCCAAAAAACACATCGTATCTAACAAAAAAAAACAAAGTGTTTGCATATTTTTTAGTTTTAAGCATCAAAAGTATCATAAAACCGCGACACACCAGTGACCTCCACAAATATCTGGCTACTCACAACCAATAAGTAGTATAAGCAACCCAATGCAACTCAAGTGAACCAAGGTTCTGCATCTTCTCATGTTAATCTATCAAGAACTCATAGGTAACCTCACCTATAATACCACTAAACCTAGGAGAACCCATGTGAGTAAATCTCTCAAACCTCTTTTGATCCTCAGAATACATAACGATACTTGCAACAATAGGAGACATAAGAAATCTAGCTGGCTAAGATACCACTTGAGGAGGTAATATAGAAAAAGGTTGAACTTCTAGCCTCAAAATACCATACTTAGATATTGGAATAAAAGGAGGAACAACATCAAAGTCCATGAAGTACCAAAGCAGATGACGGTACTACTGGAGGGTCCATGCTTAAAACCAAAGGAACACTATAGGCGGCCCTAGTATAGACAGAGGTATAATACTTAAAGCTGAAGGAACACCAGGTAAACTCGAGGAGCACCCTCCAAATGGGCAGCAAGTAAATTAATAACCCAGCCAAGACTGGGGTAAAAATACTCTGTAGGACTGAAGTAGGTTTTGTATTCCAACATACTCAACCCGAGGCTTAGGGGAGATCCCTCTAGTACTACCACTAGATGGGGCAGATCCTCATTCCCGTCCTCTACCTCGAGCTCATCCATGACTTACTACTCGCCCTCTAAACTGAGCCTTCTCCTCAAATAATAGCTCTAAATTTCTAGCCTCACAGGTCCTAGTCCTTATTATCAACATAAAAAGAGTGAAATACTACTTAGAAGACAAGGTACAAAATATCTGCATAATATAGAATGAAATATGGAAAGTTTTCTAAAGATATCTTATAGCCTCTCAAAGATAGATACAAATGTCTACATACTAATCTGCGAGACTATGCTAGACACCATATTCTCAAACTAATGAGACCAATAAACCTAGTTCTAATACCAATTTTTCATAACCCATAAACCAAGGGTCATGATGGCACTTGTTGTGACAATTCTTGAAAAGTAAGCCAATCACCCAAACTGATATAAAATGAGATATCAATACCAAAACTCAAGGACAATTACACATATATACTAAAAGAAAAAATACATAATTAAAGACACCATATAATATCCCAAAAACTAGTGTCACAGTGTAAGAACTACTTAATACATCTCAAATGTCAAAAATATAATGAAAGTCCAAGAAGGATCAAATCTATCTTTGAATGCAAAATAAGATGTGAAATAGATATGAAGAGGTGGTAAAACAACTTTGGAAATATAAGTCATCCGCTAGATTGAATATTCTCTATATACCGCCTGAATCATCTATTGTGTGGCACACCCATACCTAGATTTGCAATGAAAAGGTACAGTAGGGGTAAGTACGATCTATTTTTACTCGGTAGGTATCATAAGACAACTGAGAAAAGAAGAAAATAAAGCATATAAAATACACATTATGGGCGCATCACTTATAGTTATAAAATATCCCAAATTATAGCCCACACCGTCTCTAGTAATAGTTCTACGATATACATATACCAAATACAAGTATGAGAAAGGAACATAAATATACATATATACCAAATATAAGTATAAGAAGTACAAATAGAAAGTTATCAAATCAAAGTAATAATATAATAAAAAATAACCACATATGAAGATAATAATAATAACGATCAGGATGTGATGATGATATTATGCTCGGGGTTGACATACAACCTCTGTATACACCTACCGTGATGTGCTTTCTGTCAGGACCCATTGGGGGTTCATAACCTATATACAATCAAATAACCAATACCAATATCTATGACCACTATTCAGCATATCTCTTGATAGAGGTTCTATAAAGATATCACAATCTAGTGTTTCCAGTATTCCCTTAGTGGTACCAATGTCTCACAACTGTATAAAATATGAGGATTTAGTGCTCACAACCAACCAGAATGAGAAATTCCAATAAACAACCCATATACCAACTATGTGATCCAAGATTCACCCAATATGTCAACCATTCATGAATTCAATGTAATCCATATGCCCATAGAGTAATTTACACAAAGATATGCTAATGATACCACATAACTTCCAATTTATGACTTTTACTAGAAAGATAATACTAACTATAAATACATAAGGCCAACATTATTTAAGACCCCACATGGTCACACATAACAAATAATGTCTTAAAACCACAAAATAACAACTACAAAAACACCCACACTGGCATAATACAATAATGTATCCATTTCCATAACTGGTTCCCACACCCCTAATATAATTTTATACCAATATTAACTACCTAACCTAGTTTGAAGAAATTTAATCCATAATTTACCTCAAATGCCAAGAACCAATGAAAAAAACCTTCACCATAAAGCTTTCTCCTCATTCACGAACCTATAATCATCTAAGAATGCAAAATCCTAAATTTTGGTCCTTGAAAATTTCTAAGTTTTAGACTCACTTCCCAGACTATGACTCTTTCTATGGGTCGTAACGCGTCATTATGGTTCTTAGGGACCAATTTGTATCCTAGCAAGTATATTGATCTGGAGATCTGTCGTGACTACAACTAACGGCTATGAGTCGTAAAGACTCAAAATAAGTCATAAAGTCCCATCCATAGCCAAACTAGTGTGATGCCCTAAGTATTCTATCTTTACTATAACTTGGACGCTATAAGTCGTAGCATCACTTAATGAGTCATAGGGTAGGAGTCGTAGAATTACCACAAGGGTTCCCTCAGCTACTGTCCAGAGTACGACTCTTGGTGACAAGCCTTAGTGAGTCCTTATGAATCAATCATATAGTGACCCATAGACGCTGGTGATAATTCTTCAATTTTTAAGTTGAGGGCACTTTGGATATTTACCTCTTTACCAACTTTTTACCCATGACCATAAAATATCCTTGGGATGATATTTTCAATACTTTAGCACTCAGACCACTCTCTTAAACTCTCTAAATTCTTCAAGATCAAGATACTTAGGGTTTTTAAGAAGTTGGTCATCTAAGGGCTCAAGGATTGATTTCTCTCCATAAATCTTATTACATCAGGCATTTTACTCTTCCCTAAATCTTATTTTATGAAAATCATATATTTTAAATAGTTTCATTATATGGATTTGAATATGGATTTTGACATAGGTTGAGGGTTTTAGAATGGTTGACGCTTGAATTGCTTTCCCATGCTTTTCATAAGTAGTTCATGATTTGAACTAAATATTTTTGAACCAATGGGGTGCAGGGGTGTGGGAATTGGACTAGGGGTAGAGGTATTTTCCCTAAATTGATGTTTTAAACTTTGAAATTGGTTTTGAATAATTGTGTTCCCTCAACCCACTTGTGTAAATGACTTTGAATTGTGAAGTTGTTACTTGGTTTGACATACTGACCTATATTATTGTATTGCATAATTAGTAAAACAATGAAAATAGATTTTGGAGGCCTGGTTGTCTATGGTAATTTAATAAAAAAAGGGGTTTGAGGTATTTCCCTAAGTTAATATTATTGTTATGGTATAAATATAAGCTTGCAAGTGTAAGGGTGTGAGATACCTATGGTGTTCCATAACGGAATAATTCTTTGGTTAATAAATGAGTTATGTGAAACTTGCTTTAAATTGGGCTTAATGGGGGTTAGGTAGTGAAGCCGTGAATGTGTGAGCCTGGGATGACTTATACTGGAAACTCATATTTATCGACGTAAGGTTTGGTCTTGATGAGCATTTTCATGCATCACAGTTGATACATATATACATTTATATATATAGGGATGACTAGTTTCCTTGATGGCCTTTGCTTTCTCTCGGTATTTCTCTAATTCGTGCAGCTAACACGCACTAGGGCCTTTTCAGAAATAGACCTGATCCCATGTAGCTCGTGGGTACCTTTTTTATGGTTAAGCTACATAGTTGAGGATAATGTTTTACTTCATGCTAATCTTTGTTCCATATCCTAACATATTAATTATGTATGTACATAATGATGTTCATATGGTTTTGAATTAGATTTGACTTGGCATTATATTATCCCTTATCCCTGAGTTACATTCTAGTGCTCAACCCACTAACCATCTTCGGTCATTGTTTGCCCATGCAATGTAGGCACCGGAGATATTTCTAATTTTTTTGTGTAGTATTAGGTGGATTGGCTTGGTTCGTCAATCGTTTAAGGTGAAGTTGTGAGCTTTCATTCATTGGAAGACATGATCATTCCATCGGTTTCCATTCATAAACTAGAATTAAAGAGTTCACATTAACATTTTCATTGTTATTATCATTTTAGAGTTGGGAGAACGTCCCAACCTAGATTATTTTTCAATATGTAGAGGCTTTTTAGATATTACTAGGGATTGGGTATTGATGTTAACATTCTTAGTCATCCTTGATTTTACTATCTTTCTATATTGTTATATATTTAGATTTCAGCTGCTGCCAGGTATGTTATGTTTTATGTAGTTAGGCAAAGGGGGTGATTTTCGATCCTTGTTGAACTTGAGATACCCATCATGGATAAGCCCTATTTGAGTCATGAAAAAATTGGTATCAGAGCCTAGGTTTGGTGTCATTGGGTGTCAACAAAGTGGTGTCAAGTTGAGTCTATTTTACAGATGTGTAGCACACCACACTTATAAGAGAGAGGCTACAAGACATTTAGGAATGTTTCCCTTTCTTATGATCTACTTTCAAGCTGTAGAGTTTGGGGTATTGAAATCTCCTCTAATTCCTATTTTTTTGCTTTTTAAATGATGCCTCCCAGATTATTTGATGCTCATAAAAACTCCTCTATCCCACTTGGGGATAATATAGATAGGGCTCATGCTACTTATGGAGTTTGGGTCTAGGGTCACTGCTTTTGATTTCCTTAGTAGAGTTTTACCTATTCCTACTGATCATCCTCTCGCTGGTGATACTCCTACTCGATTACCTCTAATTGATATTACTAATACTAAGTTTCACCATTTTATTCATTTATTGTCACATTTAGTGGCATCTCAGTCACATTAATTAGGTCCTGTTAGTGCTGCTGTGAGTTCTTCTAAGGTCACCAGGGTTGGCTAGTTTATAAGGTTGAACTCACTAACCTTTGTTGGTTCTAAGGTTGAGGAAGATCCTCAAGGATTCATTGATGATATGGAGAAGACTTTCCATCTGATGTATACTTCTATCTCCGAGGGTGTGAAGGATATAGCATATTGATTTTATAAGGAATGGGATCAGTCTAAGGAAGATGATATAAAGTTGGCTTTATGGGAGAATTTCCTTCGTGCTTTTCTTGATTGCTTCTTTCTTCAAGAGTTTAGGGAGGCAAAAGTTGAGGAGTTCATAAATTTGAAGCAAGACAAGATGAATATTAAGGAGTATGCCTTGAAGTCTTATCAGCTATCCCGTTTTCATCCCGAGCTAGTGTCTAGCATGAGGGCTAAGATGAGAAAGTTTGATTTGGGCTTGTCTTAAGACTTTATAGTGGAGTGCAAGACCTTCTTTCTGAATAGTGACATAGATATCTCTAGGCTTGTGGTGTATATGTAGTAGGTTAAAGATGAAAAAAACAAACAAGCCAAGGTAGAGAAGAGGTAAAGTAAAAGATATCGATATCCTGAGTAGGGTGGTGGCCATCATAATAGTAGTAGAGATAGTAGGCATGGGTCTAAGAAGAGGTGGGGGAATTTTAGTTGTTCAATATCTAGTACCCCATATCCCAAGATATCTAGTGATTGCTGCGTTTTGAGAAAAAATGGGTTTAAGGAGCAAGATGCCTAATCTCAGACTAGTGAGGCCCAATCAACTTCATCTCATCCTTCTTGTAAATTTTATAGGAAGTTGCACCATGGATTTTGTGATAAGAGAAGGAATAAGTGCTTCATATATGGCCATCCTGGATACTTTCAGAGGAACTGTCTCTCAAGTAATATTTCTACGAGGGCTAATAAGGTACCATTTTCTACTTCTTTAGCTCCTGCACCAAAGGGTGCTACTTTTGGCTCTGGTACTGGTCGAAATTATCAATATACTCTTGCCACCCATCAAGATTCTGAGGCATCTCTTGATGTTGTTATCGATATGTTAAAAAATTTCTTTCATAATGTATATTGTCTACTTGATCATCAATCTACCCTTTTTTATCTAACCCCTTTGTGGCTATTCATTTTTGTTTTGGTCCTGACTGTATTCCTGATCCCTTTTTCTATGTCTACCCTGGTGGGTGAATCTACTAGAAGAGTCTATAAAGGTTCTGTGGTATCGATCTATGGTAGGGAAACCTTAGTTGATCTGATTGAGTTGGATATGTTAGATTTCAATGTGATCTTAGGAATGGATTGGTTACACGTGTGCTATACCTCTCTTGATTGTTGGACTCAAAGGGTTAGTTTCTAATTCCCGAATGAACCCATGATTAAACCGGAAATTAGTTCCCTAGTGCCTAAGGGAAGATTTAGTTTGTATATTTAATCCCGTAGGTTGATTTCCAAGGGGTGTTTCTACCATTTAGAGCATAATAAGGATTCGAGATCCGAAGGTCCCTCATTGCAACCCGTCCCTTTAATTTTTGAATTTTCTAAGGTATTTCCTAATGATTCCTTAACATTAACATTTTTGTTTTCTCACTTTGTTATAGGAAATTGTGATTCCTTGATATCTTTGTTTTATGTCTTTGTTAAAGGTAAGTATGGTGGTGTTTGGAGTTATATCGTGCGAATGAAAGCCTTGTCCTATTGTTCTGGGATGAATGATCCTAAGGGGGTAGAATCTAACACCCCAGATTTTGGTTGGTAGAAATTTTTGAGTCTTAGACTCACTGCCTAGACTATGACTCTCCCTACGAGTCATAACGTGTCAGTACGGATCTTAGGTACCAAATCATTCCTAGATAGTATGTTGTCCGGGAGTTTTTGTCGTGACTACAACTAAGGGATACAAGTTGTAAAGACTAAAAATGAGTCATTCTATCCCATCCATTGCCAAACCAGTGTGATGCCCAAAGTATTCTATCTTGACTATGACTTGGACGTTATGAGTTGTAGTTTCTCTTAATGATTCCTAGGGGATGGGGGTCTTAGAGTTACCAGAGAGGGATCCCTCAGCTATTGTCTAGACTACGAGTCGTGGTGACAAGACGTAGTGAGTCCTTACGAGTCATATAGTGACCCGTAGTAAGTGGAGATAATTTTTCAGCTTTTAAGTTGAGAGAACTTTGGACATTTTCCTCTTTATCCATTTAATAGCCATGACCGTAAAACACCCTTGGGATATTTTTTTCAACACTTTAGCACTCAGAGTCTATCAAACTCTCTAAATTCCCCAAGGTTAAGATACTTAGGGTTTTCGAGAAGTTTGTCATCTAAGGGCTCAAGGGTTGATTTCTCTCCATAAATCTTGTTGTTTCATGTATGTTACTCTTCCCTAAATCTTATTTTGTAAAATGTATGTGTTTTAAATGGTTTAATTGTATGGATTTAAATGTGGGTTTTGGCATAGGTTGAGGGTTTTGGAATGGATTACCCTTTAATTATTTTTCTATGGCTCTCATAAGCTGTTCATGCTTTTAGTTGAATATTTTTGAACTAATAAGGTGCATGGGTGTGGTAATTGGAATGGGGGTAGAGGTATTTCCCCAAAATTGATGTTTTAAACTTGGAAATTAGTTTTGAATAAATGTGTTCCCTCAACCCACTTGTGTAAATAGATTGGTATTGTGAAACACTTGGTTTGACTTACTGGCCTATATTATTGCATTGCATAATTGGTAAAACAATAAACATGGATTTTGGAGGCCTTGTTGGCTATGGTTGATTTAATGAACAAAAGGGGTCGAGCCATTCCCCTAAGTTAATGTGATTTTTATGGCATAGAGATAAGCTTGAAAGTGTAAGGATATGAAGATACCCATTGCTTGCCTTAACAATTGATTCTTTGGTTAATAAATGGGTTATTTGATACTTGCTTTCAATTGGGCTTACTAGGGATTTTGCAGTTAAGGCTTGAGGTGTGGGTCTCGAATGACTTATACTAGAAACTCCTGTTTGCTGACATAAGGTTTGGTGTTGATGACCGTGTGCATGTTCCACACTTGATATATATAAATATTTGGATGGCTAGTTTCCTTGATGGATTTAAATTTCCCTCAATTTTTATACGGTTTATGCGGATAACATATACTAGGGTCATTTCAGTAGGGGGAGCTGAACCATATAGCCTGTGGGTGTCTTTTTGACGGTTAAGCTACATAGCACGGGATAATGTTTTACTTTATGCTAAGCTTTGTTCCCTATCTCAGCATACTAATTATGTATGTACATGATGATGTTCACATGATTTGAATGGTATTTAGCTTAGCATTATGTTATCTCTTGTCCCTGAGTTACATGCTAGTGCTTACTCCACTAACCATCTCCGGACATTGTATCCCTATGTATGCAGGCATCAGAGATACTTCTGTTTTTCCTGTACAATATTAGGTAGATCGCCTCTGTTCGTCATACATTTGTAGTAAAGTGGTGAGCTTCCATTCTCCGAAAGAATTGATCATTCCATCGATTTCCTTTCTAAACTAGAATTAAAAATTTCACATTAATATCATCATAGCCATTGCCATTGTCTGAGTTGGGGGCATGTCTCGACCTAAATTTTTTTCATATTTGTAGAGGCTTTGTGGATATTACTGTGGATTGGGTATTGATGTTTACACTCTTAGTCATCCTTGATTTTATTATCTTTCTATTTTGTTATGTTCGGATTTCATCCGCTGCTAGGTTTGCTATGTTCTATGTGGTTAGGCAAAAAGGGTGGTCTCCAATCCTCAATGGACTTGAGATAGCCGTAATGGACAGGCCCTGATACGCCCAAATTACTACTTTCTTATGAAAGTGTAAGTGGTCGCTGTCAAATATAAAACCCAACTGGGTTGGGTGTTGAATCCGACAAGGAATACTGTGTTCACTAAGTATTGTGACTATTATTAGACTGTTGATCTAAAGTTCCGGAGTAAAAGTGGGGTTTTGATGTCTTAATAATGATCTTTCATTCTTGTATCACACAACGGTCCAACTAATGAGAATTAATACAAGTGTAATTTCAATGAAAATGAGTTAACTAGAGTTAGGCTCACCAAGATGTTCAAATAGTTAGGGTTGTGAACTTATGGTTGAATTCTAACTTATAATTTCAATTGCAAGAAGTATTGAATTCTAAGAATTACCCACTTGTTTCTCAACCTAATGGGTATTTTACCCTTTTCTTCTTTCGAACTTAAAGGATCCATGTATCATTCAATAGAACTCTCATGAGGGTTGATCCCATTAGGGTATCAACCCTTGAACCAAGGGGTAAACCTATGGATTTCATGTGAATCATCTCTTTTCCCAACATCCACTTTCTTATCAGACAAATGGTATTCATGGTCTCACTTCTCAAGTTTGCAACCATGAGATGTCATTATAATGAAGAAAGATTCATGCAATTTAGATAGATATTAGAAATCAAATGGATTCACAACTCCAAAGAGCTCTCTACATCAAGGCTCCCATAACCCTAGTTATGGAAGTTTAGCTACTCATCTCCATATAAGATATCAAAGATATATTGATGTTCATAAATAACTTCAAGAGAGTACTTACAAAAGTTATAATATTGTTCTTCTCAATCTTTAATGAAAAAAATAGAGAATAATAATTAGATCTAAATATCTAGCTTCAAATCTCAATGAAAATTGTTACACAACTCTCAATAGAGAAGGAAGTATGAAACTACTGTCAAAAGATATGGAATAAAACCTGATACTTAGTATTTATATGATTCCAGAACTGGGGTTTTAACATTCAAACTCGGAGTTACCAATTTATTTTCGATGGGTCGAGCGAAGATTCTTCGCTGGGGCGACGGTCCATCGCATAGACCATCGCTGGAGCTCCATTGATTCCATGTTCTATTTTTGGGAGATAGGTCGGGCGATGGTTCATCACAGGGTGGACGGTCCATCCCCTGGACCATCGTAGGACTTCTAGTGATTGTGCATACTATTTTGGGTGACAGTTTAGGCTGACGGTTCTTCGCAAGGTCGATATTCCATCGCCTGGACCGTCGTAGGACTTCTAGTGATTATGCATTCTATTTTGGGGCGACAGTTTAGGCTGATTGTTCATAGAAAGGTTGACAGTCCATCGCTTAAGCCGTCGCTTGTCATTTTTTCCTTGTTTTGCCAAGTTTATCCAAGTTATTCTTCACACTCAGTTCTTATCCTGAAAAAACTAAAGTACAATGTTAAAGACAACAATAGTTGCTTTAAAACACATAGTTATCCTAAGGAAAAAACCTAAAATATTCTATCAAAAGCCGGAACATCAACTCCCTCAACTTAAGGCAATTGATGAAGATGCATATACGAACAACATCATGATGGGCACTTCACAGTCAAACTAACAAGATCATACAATTATTCAACTGTCATTTCGGTTATGCAGTCTCAACACACATGGATCTACTATTGGCATTAGCTACTAATCAACATATTCACAGCCACAGATACAACACCCCAAAGAAATAACCAGAACAAAACTAACTGAACATGCCCTCATAGTCAAAGAGGTCCACCTCATATTACACAATTAAATCGTGGACAAAACTAAGACTCTCACTCTCAGAAAAGATGTTACAAACACAGTGTACACCCACAAGCTTGCCCTTATCATCTAACGTTCTCTCATGATTGACTCACCAAGATCAAGTAGGACTTGCTAAGGGTTGTAATGAGGTTTTAGGATCGGTAAGGGTTGATCATTTGGACCAGTGACTTGAAGTACAAAACTTCACTCTCTTTACCCTTTGCAGTATCTACTCACCAGGATTAAAGTTCCTTTACTTATTCACAATCTTTATTATCCATCCACGCCCTTGTCTTAACCTATATTTTTAGAGCACAATAGCATCAACCACCCTTAACTTAAGCTGATGTAGTCAGTTAAAGTACAAAATATCTACTTAGATTTCTAACTAGACCAGGGCCGGATGCTACTTCTTAAACCAACTTCATCTCACCCTCCTAGGCTGCTAACGATCCAACAGTACCACCCTCAACTTAGGCGATTTGCCTAAGTTGAAGTGCACAATGTACAAAATTGGACTAAGGCCAAAGTAAAGCGCTAAAACTTTCTAGCGAGTGATTCACTTATTTGGATAGAACAAACACTAATAAGGCTCAACTGTGTTTGCAAAAGAACAAAACTATTTTTGGTGGGTCATTATTTTGGTTAAGTGGACTGATAAAACATGGAGGCCTACTATCCTATCTTATTGGGTCACACACCCGACAATATTCAATGAATCGGGACATTTCCAGGTGTAACACTTATGCATGAACAGCACAGTACTCACACATGCAGGCACTGAGTTAATTCATATCCTACCAACTCTTAGGAATCAAATCTCATAGCTAAGCTTTGCTTCAGTCTACATTCTAATGCAAATTTAAGAGTCACAAATGGTTGTACAACACTTTACCAAATGGTAAGAAGAAATAATTATAAAAAAACTCAAAATACTTTGCTAATACTTTTTACCAACACTTTGCCACCATCACTTATCATTCATATATACAAAATGATGCCAACATAACATAAAATTACTTATATAAATAATCACTTTGCGATATTTATAGCACATCGCATGTAAATAAAAATGCAAACTAAACATACCGGTTCTCCAAAATAAACATGAGGGAAAAGAACATCGGCAACAAAAACCCCAAAAGTACAAGTATCACCCTCATCAAAATAATGCAATGTCCTCAATACATGCAAAGTAAAAACAAGGGAGGAAAATACTTGCACAACTTCTCATTCAGACAAGGCGTCATTCAAATGGTTTGAGGCTGCTCTGGCCTCGTCTTTAGAAACATTGACCCTTATGGTGGCAGGGGTCCTCACATCAACATCCTCCTAAATTGGAGGAATCTCTCTTCCGGCATCATGGATGCCAATTTCTTTTTCTTGGCTGCTTTTTTTTTTTTACAGTTTTCTTTGTTTTTTCATCTGTTTCTGCTACTTTCTTACCCTTGTCTTTTATCGGTCTCCCCATTAGGTCAAAAAGACCTTCATCTTCATCACTGTAAGTTGGTTTGGATCAAACATAGACTGTTGTGGATGACGTTTCAGTTTTGCTATATCTGCTTGAGCCTGTCTAAACTCCACCATGAACTTGGCAAAATTTGGCATGGGTATGGCATGCAACTTCTTATTGATTTTCACCTCTATATCATCCATTCTTAGCTAAATGTTCCTAAATGAACGTACTACGGCCTCTACAATTCTTTTAACAAAGGGTTTAAAAATCTGCCCCCTATATAGCTAACTATTTTTCAAACCGTTTCTAGGGTCGAACCACCTTTTCAAAGTTCTCCTAGTTCATCTTGTATTCAGAATATTGGGGCAGGAATGATGCTGAGTCTGAAGACCCACCTGTAGGCATAAAAGCTGAACCTGCAGATGTGGTAGAAGGCACATACGTAGTCGAGGTAATGGCATACCTGAAGGAATCTCAAATGTCTAAGGAACTGGTGTCGGCTGAGTCTGATAAGCTGGGGGTCTATTGACTTTCAAATCTAACCTTGTAACATCCCTTGTCTTCTCAATATCTTGTTTATGCATTGCCCGAACCTCATTATCAATTCCACTAATTAAAGGGACATTTGCCTGCTTGCACAATTCAGTAATCAGACATGGAAATAGTAGTGCCGTAGTAGTTCTATGAGCACAGGTAAACAATTCATAGGCAATAATGTGGCCAAAATCCATAGTCAATCCTTCAATCAATGCAGCAACAATCACAACTCTGTTGATTTCAAAACGGTCATCACTACTTGTTGGCATTATCCTCAGCCTTACAATTCCACACCAGAACTTGGCCCTAATGCTTAGGGATGACTTAGATATCGTTTTGCGTGGGTTGTGTAACCACGCAAGCTCACCTTCTTCAGTCAATATTTTGGCCAGCCAAGGCCTTTGGTTGGTCTTCGTGAACAACCGATGCTCCAAATCTGGTATTGTACCCGATATCTGATATTCAGGCCTGAACAAAAACCTATTCAGTGTACGCTCTAAGATATCTATATTGACTCCCCGTACAGCAACTGTGCCTAGATTGTGTATGTCATTGAATGATGCACCTGATGGACAGTCTTTCTCCATCAACGCCAAGTAATTGGCAAAAAATTCATGAACCAAATTCAGTTGATACGATTCGAGTGGTTGACTCATCTATACCAACTCATATTCATTGAATCGGCACTCAAGTTCTGGATATTCATGCAGAGTTGTAGTCATAATCTGATATTCTTCAAAAATAGGCCTCTTGACTTCCAACCTATTATTTTTCTCAAGCCCTTTGTAGAAGTATTTCTGAGGGCCTTCAACCTACCACCTGATATCTTTCCATAGTTATGGGTCTTTGCACCGTACCAAGTTTGGGCCCTCTTGTTCTAAGATCTGTACTTGGATGGGGTTAGATATTTCAACCCGTTCCTTGCCCGAGCTCGAGGTTGAGCTGATACTGTACTACTGTCACCCTCCTCTTCAGAGTTGGAGGATGAAGAAACCACCAGGCATCTTTATAGGGTGTTGTGAGCTAGTGTATCCGAATCCTATGATGGTTCTGGCCTGGCCCTTTGGACCCTACCCCTGACTTTGGTTAGTGGTATTTTTTTTGCCATATCACCTGTAAATGATACATTTATCAGTTTACAAACTCAAACTAGAAGAAAGAAAAAATTCTAGCCAGCGACGGATAGGGTGACGATCCGTTGGGTCAGCAACGGTCCGTCGACCCCAATCATTGGGTCCAATCCATATTCTCTAGGTCTAAGAAAGGTGCAATGGTTTCAGATGACGGATCATCGGGTGTCTGACGGTCCATCACACAAGTCGTCGCTTGCAATTTTAGAACTCAAGCCTCATTTTAGCATTTTGTCGAACACCTAGCATACACTTCATTTAAAGGCTATTTTCATGGCATTTTCATCAATAATACATCACCATATTTTGCCATTTTTGGTCCAGGGGTTACTCAGACTCTCCCCAGGACAGTGTTTTCCAGGTTTTAACTTAATTCAGACCCACACAGTATCAATCAAGAGAAAAGAGAATTATTTCACCATTACAACATTCACCTATTTTCTTTGATCTTAATGTTGAATAAAGTAAAGAGTAATGAAAATATCAAAACTTGATAATAGAGTATTTGATCACTACTCTGACTTGCACACTAAACACAGAACTCAACAAATAGATCTTTGCTTTGGTGAGAAACTTTGCTTCGCTTCTGATGGAAAGGTAAAGAGAAAAGATGGAGTTTAAATAGATAGGAAAGGGACAATGAAATAATTTTAAAAGAGAATGAAAAGGTTCAGGTATGTTGAATGCATGAGAAATAAATGGTCTTAGTCACTTGAACAGTTGCGCGTCACTTAACCGCTTAAAATTATCCAATTAAAAGTTGTTGGGTGGATAAGAATAATCTATTCAACACTTTTATAAATCTGATCCGACCCACTCAATTAAGGTTAAGTGCGGTGGTTTGAACAAAGGTCCGTTGTACTTGCAATGGTACGTCGGGCGACTCATCACCCCTTTCCAGTTCACTCACTTTGTAACTCATTGGCAATGGCTGGGTCGACGATCCGTCGAGCTTGCGAAGGTCCATCGATCAATCCATCGCTACTTTTCTAGTATCTTGGTTTTTGGAATTTTTTGCGATGGTTCCCACGATGTCCCGTCGAGTTTGCGATGGTCCATCGGGTAATCCGTTGGTCTTCCTAAACTCTTTCTTCTATTTTCCTGCACTGTCATACCTGCACACTTACACAAACTCTTCAGCTTGCACAAAATAATGAAATAACTTAAACTAATGCTTTACAACACACAATGTGGGTTGCCTCCTACTGCGCCTGATTTATTATCACGGCATGACCCAGTTATCTCGATTACTCATATTTCATCGAGATAGATTTTCACAATTTTCTTCATCGAGTCTATTAGACCAATATACTATTTTACACGCTGCTCATTAACCTTGAAGACACTTCCGTGTTCATTTTCGAGTTCCACTACTCTAGATGAGTAGACTTGGTTGACTCCAAATGGGAGAAACTATTTGGATTTAAGCTTACCTGGAAAAAACTTGAGTCGGGAGTTGAAGAGGAGCACCAATTCACCTTTATAAAAATCCCGCTTTTCAATTCTACGGTCATAGTACTTCTTCATTGTTTCTCTGTAAAAGTCAGCCCTTTCATAAGCTTCAAGACGGAACTCATCCATCTCCTTCAGCTGCCCCAGTCTCATATCCACTGCCTCATTCCATTTTTGATTAAGCCACTTTAGTGCCTACAGTGCTTTACGCTCCAGTTCAATCGGCAAATGACACGCCTTGACATAAACCAATTGGTATGGTGACATGACAATTGGTGTCTTGAAATCTATTTTATATGCCCATAAGGCATCATCTAGCTTCCTAGACCAATCTTTCCTGCTAGCATTTATATTCTTGGCAAGGATAGCTTTGATTTCCCAATTAGATATTTCCACCTACCCACTGGTCTGTGGATGGTATAGGGTGGCCACCTTATGCTGCTTGACTCCATATTTTGCCAAGGCAGCTCTGAATATCTTGTTGCAAAAGTGTGATCCTCTATCGCTCATAATGGTACATGTTACCCCAAAGCGAGATAAGATATTTTTCTTTAAGAATGCAACAACCCACTTTCCTTCATTATTCGCCAGAGCCACGGCCTTGACCCATTTTGACACGTAGTCAACAACTAATATGTACTTCATCCCAAATAAACTCATGAAGGGCCTTGTGAAATTAATGCCCTAAACATCAAATAATTCTACCTCTAGTATTTTAGACATTGGCATCTCATGGTGCTTTGAGATGGACCTTTTCCTTTGAAATTTGTCACATCTCTTCATGAACTCGTAAGCATCCTTGAACAAAAAGGACCAATAGTAGCCACTCTGAAGCACTTTCCTTATTGTACGATAACCTGTATGGTGACCTCCAACTGGGGAAGCATGACTCTCTTCCAGTATACTCAACATATCTACTTCTGGGATGCACCATCTAATAATACCATCCACATATCACCAAAAAAGATATGGCTAATCCCAAAAGTAATGGGTCACATCATGGAGAAACTTTTTCTTTTAATAAAAGGAAAGATTCACTGGTATCATCCCACTCACCACATAATTTGTGAAATCAACATACGAAGGTATTTAATCCACAACAGCCAAGATTTCCTCATTTGGAAATGCATCATTGATCTCAAATTCATCTCTAACTGCTTGTTCGCTTTCCAACCTGAACAGATGATCCACAACTTGGTTTTCACAACTCTTTCTATATTTGACTTCAAAGTCAAATTCTTGAAATAGCAGCACCCATCTAATCAACCTTGGTTTGCATTCTTTTTTGCCATCAAATATCTCAAGGCTGCATGGTCAGTGTGGATTACCACCTTGGTTCCTATCAAATAAGCCCAAAACTTCTCAAAAGTATAGACTACTATAAGAAGTTCCTATTCTATGACGGTGTAGTTCTTTTGAGCTCCATTAAACACTTTTCTGGCATAATAGATTGGATGAAACAATTTGTATTTCTTTTGTCCCAGCACAGCTCCAAGGGCAACACCGCTTGCATCACATGTGATCTCAAATGGTTTTGACCAATCTGGTGCAACAACCATATGAGCATCAACCAGCTTCCCTTTAAGGCATTCAAATACCTTCAAGCAATTATTATCAAAGGAAAATTTAACTTTTTTCTCCAAAAGTTTGCAAAGGTGGTTTCCAATCTTTGAGAAGTTCTTTATAAACCTCTTATAGAAGTCAGCCTGACCAAGGAAACTATGCACCCCCTTCACTAAAATAGGAGGTGGAAGCTTCTCTATAACCTCAACTTTAGCTCGATCAACTTCAATCCCCTTTGCTGAAATTTTGTGTTCGAGAACAATTCCCTTCTTCACCATGAAGTGGCATTTCTCCCAATTAAGCACAAAATTGAACTCCTCACACCGCTAGAATCTCCTACCATAGAAAAATCATCCATAAACACATCCAAGGTGTCTTCAACCATATCTGAGAAAATAGACATCACGTACCATTGAAAGGTAGCGGGTGCATTACCCAATCCAAACGGCATTCGCTTAAATGCAAAAGTACCATATGGCCAGGTGAATGTTATTTTCTCCTGATCCTCTAGGGCTATAGAAATCTGATTGTAACCAGAATAACCATCCAAGAAACTATACCAACCTCTTTCCACCAACCAATCAAGCATCTGATCTATGAAAGACATTGAGAAGTGGTCCTTCAATGTCCATGAGTTGAGTTTTCTATAATCCATACACACCCTCCATCTAGTAACAGGCCTGTGTAGAATCAACTTTTTTTTCTCATTAGCCACCACTGTGATGCCCCCTTTCTTAAGCACGCACTGAACACGACTTACCCACTTACTAGCTGAGACGGGGTATACCACTCCTGTATCTAGCCACTTGATAATTTATTTCTTCACCATCTCTTGCATAGGTGGGTTAAGATTATGCTGATGCTCAATAGTAGGGACACAATCTTCCTCTAGCTGAATTTTATGTGTGTATACACCAGGTGGAATGCCGATAATGTCTGTAATCTTCCAACCAATAGCCCTCTAATATCTCTTAAGAACAGAGATGAGGGCTTTTACCTATTGTTCACCTAAGTCAGCCGTAATAATAACATAGAGTGTATTCCTACTGCCTAGGAGCACATACCTCTAATGACCAGGTAACTGTTTTAGCTCCAAAGTAGGAAGCTCTTCAATAGATGGCTTGGACGGTGGACTTGGACGATTTTTCAAGTCCAAATCTAGCTTCTTAGGTGCATAAGAATAAGACCCCAAGCCTGTCAGCGCACATACAATCTCCTCATAATCTTCAATACCATCTTGATCCAAATTCATTAATACAACAGCTAAAGTCTCAACCACAAACTTTTCTCCTATAGGCACTTCCTGCTCCTCCTTATAATAAACATCCACAATAGAAAAGACGCTCATGTCTTTATGCCAGTTCATGGACTGACATACATCGAATTGAACTACTTCATCATTCAACCTAAATAGTAGCTCATTTTTCCTCAAATTAATAAGAACACTTCCAGTTGTGAGAAAAGGTTGACCCAAGAATATGGGCACCTCAAAATCCACCTCGCAATCAACAATGACATTATTAGTCAGAAATATGAGACTGGCCACTTTTACTAATACGTCATATAGAATCCCCACGAGAAGCTTCACAGACCTGTCCGCCATAACTAGACTCATGTTTGTGGAAATAGGATCCCTCAAACCCAATTTCTTATACACAAATAGTGGCATTAAGTTTATACTAGATCCCAAATCACATAGAGCTTTTGCAAAATCAAGAGACCTAATAGTGCATAGAATGGTAAATGCTCCAGGGTCTTCCTTCTTCTGCACCAAAGACCTTATAGAAATAGCATCACAATAATGGATATTGTCCATCGGCTCATAACTAACTGTCCGTTTCTTCATGACAAGGTCTTTCATAAACTTTTCATACCCGGGCATCTGCTCTAATGGTTTCACTAATGGCAAATTAATTATCAACTGCTTAAGCATGGCCATAAACTTCTTTGTGTCATTGGCCTTCTTTTTCAATCGATAGGGAATTAGAGGAGGTGGTTTTGAAAGTGTAGTAACCACTACTTCAGTCTCCTTTCCCTTGCTATTCTCTATCTTGTCAACCTACTGATGGTTGGATGGTGTTTCTTAGAATCCACTGGATAACTTTTTTCATTCTGAATATCCTCTTCAATCATGTCTTCAATCACAGCTTTTCCCACAGACGGGCCTGGTAATACCTTGCCACTCCGTGTGGTAATTGCTATGCAAGAGTTATCATTTTAAGGGTTCTAAGCTGTATCACTTGGCAAGGTTCCGCTCTTTCTCTGATTCAATGCCGGTAAGAGTTAGCTTATTTTTTGCTCCAACTATTTGATAGAGGTAGAGTGTGATCTTACCAACTAACTCATGGAAGACGAATTACTTCATAGTAGTCACCCCAGAGTTGGTAGTCTTAACTCCCTTTAATAATTTCTCCATTATTTCCTCCATGAACATCTTTCTAGAGCTAGTTGCAGGATTATCTCTACTTCCAACAGGTACATATAGTCCACTCCTATCATTTTTGCTCTTCTAGTTCCCTCGATCTCTATCCTTGTAACCAACCTTGTTGTAATAGTTATGACCTTGACTTCCTTAGATATTGCCTCGAGAACCTCCTGATTATTTAGATAGTTTGCGTCTTTTTCCGAATGAGATTTAGATCTTCCCTGGGATGCAACAACTTTCACCTTCTTTATTTTTCCAAACAATAGATACTTAGTCAACAAATCCATCTGTGTCTTTAAATGTGCCATACCCTGGTCACATTCTTCCTCCTTCTTGCATTGATCTACAATCATACTACCAGACACAATAGGGATTGCTACCATAAAATCCCTAGTATACCAAACTCTACTCTGTTTGGTCATCTAATCAAGCATCTCTGAAGCCTCTGGAAAAGTAAGGTCGACAAATGACCCTCCTGCAATATTATCCATAATTGGCTTCATAATAGAGTTCAAAGCCTAATAAAGAGTTTCCATTAAAGGAATATCCATCATGTTATGGTTTGGGAAATACATCAGCTTTCTTTTAAACCTCCCCAGGTCTCATGAAGAGCTTCAGTGGGAAGCTATCAAAAGTTATTGATTTCATCCCTCAATTGTACTCTTCTGGAAGGTGGAAAGAACCTTTCTAGCAAAGCTTCTTTCAACTGCCCCCAGTTAGTTATAGAGTTGGGAGTCAGTTCATTTATCCATAGTGTCACTTCCCCACATAGAGACAATGGAGACAAACGCAAGTGGATAGCATTCTGACCCACTTCTGGATTATCAAAAGACTTGCAAATGGTGAAAAAGTTCACCAAATGCATGTTTGGATCATCTCCGGGAAGACCACCAAAAAACCCCTTAAGATGAAGAAGTTATATTATCGTACTGGTAATATTAAACTTTGCTTCTGATGGTAAAGATGGAGGAATGATAGCTCCAGTTAAACCTACTCCATCCATTCTATCTTCATCGTCGTTCAAATCAAACTATACTGTTTGACGTTTTTGCCTTGTCCTAAAGGGGTGATTCCTATTTATATTCTGATTCACTGGTACAACCACATTCTCTGCACACCTTGGTTTAACATGATCTAACAAGTCATCATCCCCCAAATCATCATCATAAGGATTAGGATGACGTGCCTGCTGACCGTCATTCTACTGGTTTAGTTGAGCTCTAACCAGAGCGGCTAAACTTTCAGCATCTTGGGGGTCTGCCATTCTGCCAATTAACTGTGGTTTCGAATGTATTGGTAAAAATAGTGCACCCAATCTCCTTGTACTTAGCGTACATAATAACTCCCCTAAATAAAATAAAACAAAAAACAAAAGTAAAATTTAATAAACTTGACCAAAGGTGAATAAACAAACACAAACTTAACTGACAACCGTATTCCCCAGAAACAGCACCAAAATTTGATACTCCCAAATTACAACTTTCTTGCAACAGTGTAAGCGATCGTTGTCAAATATAGGACCCAATTGGGTTGGGTATCAAATCCCACAGGGAATACTGTGTTCACTAAGTATTATGACTGTTATTAAATTGTTGATCTAAGGTTCCAAAGTAAAAAAAGGGGTTTTGATGTGTTAATAATGATCTTTGATTCTTGTATCACTAATAATGATCTTTGATTCTTGTATCACATAGCGGTCTAACTAATGAGAGTTAATACAAATATAATTTCAATGAAAATGAGTTAACTAGAGTTATGCTCACCAAGATTTTCAAACTGTTAGGGTTGTGAACTTGTGCTTGAATTTTAACTTATAATTTCATTTGCAAGAAGTATTGAATTCTAAGAATTACCCACTTGTTTCTACACTTAATGGGTATTTTACCCTTTTCTTCTTTCAAACTTGAAGGATTCATGTATCATTCAATAAAACTCTCATGAGGGTTCATCCCATTAGGGAATGAACCTTTGATCCAAGGGGTAAACCTATGGATTTCATGTGAATTACCTCTTTTTCCAACATCCACTTTCTTATCAGACAAATGGTGTTCATGGGCTCACTTCTCAAGTTTGCAACCAAGAGATGTCATTACAATGAAGAGAGATTCATGCAATTTATATAGATTTTAGAAATCAAATGGATTCACAACCCCTAACAGCTCTCTACATTAAGGCTCCCATAACCCTAGTTATGAGAGTTTAGCTACTCATCTCCATATAAGATATCAAAGATATATTGATGTTCATAAATAACTTCAAGAGAGTACTTACAAAAGTTACAATATTGTTCTTCTCAACTTTCAATGGAAAAAATAGAGAATAATGATTAGATCTAAATTTCTAGCTTCAAATATCAATGAAAATTGTTACACATCTCTCAATAAAGAAGAAAGTATGAAACTACTATCAAAAGATATGGAATAAAACCTAATACTTAGTATTTATATGATTCCAGAACTGGGGTTATAAAATTTAAATTCGGAGTTGCCACTTCATGTTCAACGGGTCGAGCGACGGTTCGTCACTAGGGCGATGGTCCATCACCTAGACTATCACTGGAGCTTCAGTGATTCCATGTTCTATTTTTAGGTGATGGTTCAAGCTACGGTTCGTCGCAAGGTTGACGTTGGCTGGACCATCGCAGGACTTTTAGTGATTCTACATTCTATTTTAGGGCAACGGTTCATCACAAAGTTGATGGTGCATCGTAGGGATTGTCGTAGGACTTCCAGTGATTCTGCATTCTATTTTGGGGTGATAGTTTAGGCCGATGGTTCATCGCAAGGTCGACGGTCCGTCGTCGAAGCCGTCGCTTGTCATTTTTTCATTGTTTTGCCCAGTTTATCCAAGTTATTATTTACGCTCAGTTCTTATCCTGAAAACACTAAAGTACAATGTTAAATACAACAATAGTTGCTTGAAAACAGACAATTATCATAAGGAAAAGGCCTAAAATGCTCCGTTAAAAGCTGAAACATCAGGCCCTCGTTTAGGTCATGACAAAAACACACAACTATGAATCAACGCATCAAAAAAATTCAATGATACCTATATTTCCCATATCTCGATCAAATTGACCCCGAATGAGTTATAAAAAAAAAGTATAAGACTAGAATTTTTGCCAAAAAATATATTTCCCTTGATTAAAGGAATAATAAAAGAAAACCAAAGGGAAAACAGGTTGGAATTGGGGTCTAAATGAAACAACTCCTAATTTTAGGCCTTATGAGCCAAAATCCCCAAATTCCTCCTTTGAATTCAAATTTTAAAAGAATTTAAATGAAAAGAATCAAAGAAAAATAATTAAAATAGAATGTTTGGAGCTTACCCAAGCTAAAAATGGAAGAAATTGCCCAAAAAGTTGAATCCCCAAGATCCAAGTGTCATAAATGGTGAAAATTACATAAATGGGGGATATAATCCACCTAGGTATCGCTTGAGTGATCGCCAGGTCGCTTAAGAGACATTCACTTAAGCAAGCTTGGTGTTTCTTAGGCGACACTTTGGTTGTCAAGTCAAGTCTCGTAAGTGACCAAAGTTTTACTTAAACGGTGAACAACATGAGTGGTGTACCAGATGGAGACTTGGAGAATTCCAAGTCTCTGCGGACCCCTCAAAATTCATGTAGAAACCTTAGAACACAAATGAACTATACTATTAGGTTAAATTCGATGATTCTAACTCAAATCACACTTTTGAAAAAAATGTTGTTTTCACAAAGTTGACCCCCAAAATTCAATTTCACAATTTTCAGAATCGAGGGTTGAAATGAGATATAAAAATCTTGAAAATACACCAACCATGCTACTAACCTAAAATTAATGTTTTAAATATATTGACGTAGTTTGTTTTTCCATTCAATGTATAGATCAATAAATGTTGACCAAAGTTAACTAACTAGTCTTTTTAACCATCAAAAGTCATAATCTTGTACAAATTACATAGAAATACATTGAGAACTATGCCAATTATCTTCACACTCTAGATATACCACAATACAACCACGAAGAGGGATAAAATGGTCAAATCACACAGAAATAGATAATTCACATAAATCACCAAAAATGAGGTCATTATAATTTATAACAAAGCTCATTTGTGATGTGCTATAATTTCATGGAACTTTCGATGCTTAAAACTACAAAAATATGCAGTTATTTGGGATTTTTTTTCTAGATATGATGTATTTTGTATTCTATTTTTCAAGAAACTAGGTTTGGAAGCTAAACAAGAGAAAAAAAGTGATCGTTGAAGTTTTGGATAGCTTTGGACCACCTACGTAGCACCTACGGATCGCAGGTGCTACCTATTGGCGTAGGTGTCATAAAAAGTGTTAGAAGATTGAAATACAAAGATTTAAAAGCTAAAAAATCAAAGTTTGCTACCTATGATGGGCTCCTACGGTTCATAGGTGCAGTACAAAGTACAGAAGGTTGAAGTTTCAGAGTCCTCTAGGAGTTTTGGGAGTATGACACCTATATGGGGCCACCTATGGCCCGTAGCTGCCACTTACGACCCATAAGTGGCCACCAACTCTAGTTTTCTCTTTTTTTTGGGTTGGTTTCCTAGGGTTTCCATGTATTCTATAAATACCCTTTTGATATTTTTAGTCAGTTTACACATTATTATCATTCACAAACATATATTTTAATTTCAAGATTCAATTTTGATCTTGGGATTGTGTTCTTAGATTTTAGTTTATTATTCAAGTTGAGACTTTGTGTTTTCATCGTAAATTATTGTAAGATTGATTTAATGCTTTCAATTATGAATTCCATTGATTGTTTCACAATAATGACTGACTAAATCCCTTAGCTAATGTTTTGGGAACCCTGGCTGAATAACAAAGTATGGAAAGTGAAATTTTGTTCCCAACTAATATTCTTGCATGTATTGTGATCAACTTTAGTTTCATAGATTTCGTCATAGTTTTAAATGTTAAGAACCTACCTATATTCACTACTTACTTCACAAGAGAGGTAGAGATTAGGAAAAGATAATCACAACAGTAATTTAAATTTAATTATCAATATAGGCTAATCATATTCATCTCCTTAGGCTAATTATATTTATCTAAATAACTCGAGACTCAAAATAAAACACCTTGGCTTTGAACCCTTATAAAATTTCCTAAAATTGAGTTTCTGGACAACGTACGGTTTGAGCATATATGTCGTATGATAAGATACAATTTAATACCCTATTTTTCAAATGATGGTCATCATGGTTAGGTTGCATTCTATCTAAGTTCAGGTTAGGCATCATACTTCTCATATATTAGGGTATGAGGTGTATGTTTCCAAGTCGTATCATGCCTTAAGCTTGACCTAGTGGATTCTGTCTAGTGTATGATTTGTAGGATACTTATTGTATAATAGGATATGAGTTACCCATGTGTGGTCATATGTTGGTAAGTTTGGGGGATCAAGGTGAGGCCTATGGTACAAGATAATGGTACCACTCATAACCTAGGGTACGGTCTAGAGGAGGGGTCGTACCCTCCTGCGAGCAATTCTCAACTTTTAAGGTGAGGGTATTCCAGGTATTTCCCACCACAAAACCCTTAAGTCCCCATGCCTTAAATAATTTTGAGGCCTCTCATAACTCATATTGGAAAGATTAAACACTCCAAAGGTACTCTCTAACTCTCTCTTTAAGATTGGAGGTTAGGTTTTTAAAGAGGTGTTTATCTAGGGGTTAAAGGGGTCAAGTTCCTTTCATGAATCATCTTGTTTAAGGCATGTGACTCTTTCCTCATTATTAATTCTCAAATATCATGTGTTTTGAAGTATGATTCTCATTCCTAAATGGTGGTTGTGAAAACCAAAGTTGGTTGTGAAAACCAAAGTTGAGGGTTTTGTTGCATATGATTGAGTGTTGTTTACTCTTGGTTTAACTTGTGTTTATACATATTTTTGGTGATGGTTTGCACATTTGGGTGATTGTTGATTTTGGTTTAATAAATGGGTCATGTGTATCCCTAATCTTGATGGTTTTCACTTGGGTTTTGGTCATGGTAAAGGTATGCCCTCAAGGTGTTTGTGAAAATGTCTATGGTCATACTAAAGGTATGCCCTCATGGTGTTTGTGAAAATGTCTAAGAGAAATAACTAGTCATATGTTAATGATGTTTTGAATTAAAGAAATGGATTAATGAGTACGGATGGTTGGTGAACGGTTTTGTAAAACCTTGTTGACCATGTAATGAGTTGATTGGTAACCTTGGTGCTTTGATTGGTTGAAAAGGATTTGAGTCCCTAGACATGAAATTGAATTGTGTTTTGAACTAAAGCTTGGCATGGGAATGCTAATGAAAAATGAATTGTTTTGAAAGGGTTTTGATGACCATAAATTGATTTAGTTATGATTTGAACTAAGTCATTGGCTGGTTAAAGTAAATGGTTGACAAATGGCTTCATGAAGACCTTGTGGTCATATATGGTGTTGAATTGTGACCTTGGTGGTTTAAATTGGCTAAATGGGTTAGAGTCCCTAAGTGTTGAATTGAATGGATATCACTACATAGACTAAGGGTTAGAGTCCCAAGGTCTATTAAAAAGGGCCAAAATGGCTTGAGGTTAGAGTTTACTTGCTTAATATGACCGGCAGGTCCAAAGGGTCAAAATTGCTTAAGGTTAGGGTCCACTTCCTTAATATGGATGGGACATTCAAATTTTCTAAACTAAATGAGTGAAAGGTTAGAGTCCTCTATTTTATGTTTCATGATCACGTGCTTCAAAATGCATGCTAAGCCTTGTCCCCTTTCCTGACACTATATGTATATATGTATATACATTTGATTGAATATCATGTTTTAACTTGGTTGAATGAGGGCACTATTTTATCCTTATTCCCGAGTTACATGCTAGCTCTCTAATTGCTAACCATCTACGGACATTGTATCCCCATGCAATACAATGGCCGGAGCTTCTTCTTCTTTTCCTGTATAGTGACTAGGTGTTCGAGCGGTTCATGTGTTGACATTGAAGTGGTGAGGTTCCATGCTTCGAAAGGAATACATTTCGTGGTCTTTCTACCTTATGTCATACACTTGTATTAGACATGGTTTTGGCTATTGTCTGGGGCATATCCTGACATATTATTGACTTTGAATTTGTAGAGGCTTTGTGGATGACTGTGGACTTGGGTATGTTGGTTTAGTATGTTGACATTAATGGATTGATTATATACTTATTAAGTTATGATCAATAGTCTTGTTTCCACTATCTTATTATATATTTGGAGTTTATTTGACTCTTGTGGATTGATATAATGGTTAGGTTGGGTTAACGGGGCAATCTCTAATCCTTGTTGGGCTCGAGATGTCCATTATGATAAGGCCATGGTTCGGGCCGTTTCACGAAACATAATATAATCTGAGATCTAGGATAAGGGTTAGTAAGACGACACTCTAAGACTCAAAAGGTAAAGAGTGAAATTCAGTAAGGCATTTCAGAAGACGGATATTGACACATAACTTATTAGATTTTGCATGCAAGATCTTGGGATGGTTCAATGGAGCACGATAAACCTACTGAGTTAGAAATCCAGGGGGAACACAATCCTAGTGTTTGTTTCATATTATTTACAACTAAAAGCATTCGAGTTTTGTTACAACTTACTGTTCAAAGCAAAAACCCCATTTACTTTCTACACTGTCGGTGGATTCAGCAAGTTTGAGACATAGTTCCATGTATTCCCTGTGGTTTTGACCCCAAACTAGTTTGATTACTATATTTTGACAGCGGTCGCTTTATCCTATAAGAAGGTGTAGTTTGGGCATTCATCAATTTGTACCTGCTGGCTTGCAGCTGCTGCCCTTCTTTTGAAACTTTCCACTCCTCTTCATGGACCTAATGAACTTTCTAGCTAAGTAGGCAACATCTTCATCTTCCTCACTAGACTAAGATTTTGAGTCCTTTAGACCCAAAGATTTTTCCTTTTTAGGCTTTTTCTTTTCTTAGTCCTACTGCTTCTTCAGTTCATAGATCTTCAAGTTACTAATTAACTCATTTATGGTAAGAGTTTTTAGATCTATAACTTCAAAAATGGCATTAAACTTACTCTCTCATGACTATAGAAAAACTCCTTGTATCTTTCTCACCTGTTTTCTGGGTGGAATAACTTCACCAAAATAGAGTAATTTATTGGTGATAGAGGTAAATATAGTGTGCATTTCCTGAATGGTTTCACTTTCCTTCATAGTGAAGGCTTCATACTGTGTAGTCAACATATCTACCTTAGATTCTTTAACCTGACTAGTTCCCTCATGAGCAGTCCATAGACAGTTTGAAATCTCCTTCTCACTCTCACAAGCAGAAATATAATTGTACTCATCAGGTCCTATGATACACACCAAGAACTTTTTAGCCTTGAGATTATTTCCAATCTTTTTGTTATCCTCCTCATTGTATTCCCTTCGAGTTTTAGCAACCAGCCTAGTGATTTGTCCTTCCTTAATTTCTCTCTCAGAAACATGAAGCCCATCAAGGATCATATCCCATAGCTCACTGTCTTTAGCCATGATAAAATTGTGCATTCTTGTCTGCCATCAACCATAGTATTGGACATTAAATCGAGGTGGTCTAGTGGTTTACTGTCCTTCCTCCAAATTTTATGGTGCAACCATAATCAAGGATCCACTCTAAGTGTGAACAATTTAGAATGCACCATTCTGATACCAATTGTTGAATCGTAAGAGTTCATCACCACTAAGGGGACCTAGTCTTTAATAAGAAATAAGCAACAATAAAATGAGAACACAAATTAAATGCTAAAAGTAAATAGACGTACACGATTTTTATATGGAAACCTCCTTGCTTTATCAAGAGAGGAAAATCATGACCTGTCCTCACAGGTTTTCTCAAGATCTACTATAATCAATCAACTCTGACTACAGACTTCGACCAAATTTAACTCTAAATCCTAAGTCTTATAATACCTCTGTTACAAACCTACTACATACAATTTTGTCTCACCTTTAACTCAGTTGACTAACTCTGGCCAACCAACCTTAGGTAACTCTACCTAACCAAGATCAAGAAAATAAGGAGAACTTTACTCACAATACTGGAGTAAATTATTTTCTAGAACATGACTCAATAAAAGAAAATTTAAAGAATCATGGAATTCTATGAACTTGAGGCTAAGGGTTTTTGCTGCCTTCACAAAAATATCAGATGCAATAACTACTTCTAAAATTTGATTTCTTTTTCTTATATAAAAGTGTGAGAATATCGAATGGGATTTTATTGGTCCAAGTGTTGATTTATTGTACACTATGCACCTGCACATTTGTTCTGCTACAGGACAAAACTATGCAGAGTGCGGCAGTGTACAACTGTCCTACAACACAACATATACCAGACCTAGTCCTTACATATTTCATAGTCATAATCAAAACATAGAACAACATATATTTAATGACACGTCAACATTAAGTGTTTAATAGGTGTAATTTGACTTAAGCTTAAGTATTCAATAGGAAGATGAATTAATTGAGGTGTCAACATGGAAAACCCAACAAGTTCAAGTGTATACATATGTATTTATCCTTTTGAGAAATATTATACCATCTTCACTAGTGAGAATGAATTTTATTAGAATGACAACTTGGTAACTGATATTAACCATGCTATTTGCTGCAAAGTTTGCGGAATGTGAGGATTACAAAAGAATTGGTTTATTATATACCATATTAAACTTTGAAAGCCATGAAACTCTGATCATTCTCTAATATATTTTGTAGCAAAATTACAATTTTACATATTTTCAACATACATTAATATCCTCAACAAAATTTGCATTCAAGGACCATGGTTGTATTTCATCATGTGATCTTAAAAGACATATAATTAACTTTTAAATCTTCTACCTTCCTTCTGCCAAGCCGATCATTGAGGAGAGATGTAAAGAGAATGAAGTTGGATTTATTTGTTGATTAGAGTTACTATAAATATATAAAGATACAATAAAAAAAAGAAAAAAGAATAAAATTTGGTGGTGTGGTGGCATGCCACGTGGCGTCCACCTTACCCAAATGTTAGGACATATGGAATTCTAAATTGTTCTTGTGGAAAATTGTTAAAAGTAAGGTGTGTTTGTTAACTTTGATAACAATAGGAGTGTATTTAACACCATAGTATGACATCGGGGTAAATTTCGCTATTAAACAAAAGTAGAACTGTAAATTTGACCTTTTTCCTTTGATTTTAAGCTGAATTCACATCTTTATGCAATAAAAGAAATATCTCTCAAAATTGAATTCTTCCTGATTTTTAGATTGTGGCTTTTATTGATTTCTTGGTCTACATTAAATATCCATATAATACAGATTTGACATTTGCCACAACTGAGTGAGAAAACCTTAAATGATATGACTGACTTTTTTAATTGATGTCTATTTTTTATTTCTTAAAGAACCCTTAAAGTAATTCAGATTTGGATTTTGTTTGCTTCAGTGTTGTTTAGTGGGAAGAAGAGAGGGATTAAGAAAACATATACAAAATATGAGTTTTAGTATTCATTTTTATGCCAAAAAGGTGGAGAAGATGATGGTAGATTTGACAAACAAATGAAGAAGAATAAGAATATCAAAAGAAAGAAACTTAACTTTAGAGCAATTTTGAATCGAAAAATCCAAGTTCTTTTTAAAGAAGTTTAAGCTTGGGAAAATGGTGAAAGACAATGGCTTAAGAAAACCATTGTTTTATTTTAAATTTCAATGGAGAAGATGATCCTCAAGGTTGGGTTGGTGGGGGGGGGGGGGTTAGAAAGAAATAGTTTGTTCTTTTCTTTTTACTTAAAATATCATGTGTAATTATTTAATTCATTGTTTTGTCACATCAAGGCAATGTATTACACTCTCCTTATTATTTTGTTGATTGTTAAAATGTGTTTAAATGAAACAACAGGTCTTATTTGAGGTATTTAAAAGGTAAATTCCTGAAATAGCTAACATTTAGGCAATACATATGCACCAAAGCTAAAGTTTGCCTAATTACAAGACATAACTAGACTTTAATATCCAAATATACAAAATAGAGATAAAATATATAAATAAAAATTCATTTTAGAGATTTTTGTATGAGCCCCGAAATTTGCTTTGTAAAAAAATACAAACGTATATGATCCCTAAAATTAGAGAGCAACCGAAAATTAGAGATTTGTTTGCGAGCATTGAAATATATAAACATACAAATACAAATGAAATATTTATTTAACTATTCAATTTAAATCATAACTGCAAATGATAATTATTTTAAACATTAGTTATGTCTGATAATTATGACTTGATATTTTCCGCCCCACGTAATTTTTTCTATTGGGCATTAAAATCTACAAGGTCTACTTGAAGTTTAAAAGTGAAAGTTGGTGCCAACATAAAGGGGCCACCGATGCTATCTGCCTAAAATTATGTCATGATTCGATTTCTCGAGTCACGATGACACATACTTTAATCTACGAGGCTAAAATTATAGCGAAAATGCAAGTAATGACTAACAGGAGAAGGATAAGAATATATATATATATATACATATATACACACTCACACACACGAAACACATACATACATATATACATACATATGTAAGCATGCTATACAAATGGGGATGAGGACAAAATGCCAAAATAAATCTCCCAAGACCTGATAAGGTCAGTAAATAAGAGTACTAGAAAATATAAAAATGTACACCATAGAATGAATCTCCCAAGACCTGATAAAGTCAGTACATAAGAGTACTAGAAAATATAAAAATACACACCATAGTCTGAGAATATATAAAATAAAACTATCAAGACAACATGAGAAAGAGAATCAACTTTGAACTCTGAAATCTCACCCAAACTCTGATCAACAACATAATTCAAGGATGTCGTCAACAACGGTGACTCATAATTGAATCTTTATTAGGAAAAGATGCAAAAGTGGAGTACGAGTACTAAATTCAGGGACACTCAGTAGGCATCATAGGTAGATCGAGCTAAATTATAGTAAAATAGGAACAAAGTGTGTGTAAGTGAACTAAAGTCAATAATGAAACAGAGATAATAGGCTATGCTAGGAAATTTAATTAACCCAAAAGCTATTTACTCAAAATCGAAAATAAAAGCCCAACTGTAACCTACTGGACCTTCATAATCCTAGAAAGCATACACAAGAAGAAATGTAAACCCGACTGAGCCCCCATAAGCACGGTGAGCATAAGCAAGATTAATATTTCAATAAGAACAAGATAGAATGATAAAGAAAGTAAAGTAAGTCAAATGTGTGATATATGTACCTTATACTTCTTTTCCAATCATAACCACAAATCTTATCTATCTCTACTGGATATCAATAATAGAAAAGGTAATAAATACCAAACTCGAACTGAAACTAGTAAATAATATCATGATAGTAAATATCAGATTCAAACTAGAACTGATAAAAAATAACAATAGAGTAAATTCCAAACTCAAACCAGAATTAATAAATACTATCAATAGAGAAAATACTAGACTCGAACTAAAAATAATAAGTGAGAACAACATGCCAAGTGCTGGACTCGAATTAAAACTACCAAGTAAACCAAATGTAGTGATATCCCAGAATTAGAGTCCCTCTCAAACCTGTTAAACCATAAATTCCCATTTTAAGGGGCCAAATACTTTAAAAAGAAGTGGGTTTCAATTATTATGTTAGAAAGCACTATTTAAGGTCATATACCATCCTATACAGGATAATAAAGCTAACTACGCTTATGGTAATGACTATGCAAACTCGAAACCCAAGTAATGTCCTAAACAAGCAATTAGGTGATTATTGAGCTTAAATGACCATTATTCTAATTATCAAATCATGTCAAGGGCGGTAGGTCCCACCACAAGTCCCAAAAATCATCCTAAATCAAGCGCCTACCCAAACCTAAACTAAGTCTTCTCAGTCCCTTTCCAAGGAACTAATTAAGCTAAATCAAATCCTAAGGGTAAGTAATAGGCTAATTCAAAGGAAAACATGGCTAAAATCTACCCAAGAAGGCCCTTGACCGACTAAATTCAGTGGAAATACACTAAACAAGAATTTGACCTATAAGAAATCACTCATAGATAACACAATGTCACACTAATAGTGTAATAAAGCAAAGTCTAGGAAGAGACTATGCTTAGCCTACCTGGACACCATCGAAAGCACACGAGAACCTCTAAAATGGGGCTTTTCTCTTTCGAGAAGCCTTCAAATATTTCCATACTATAAAAATAATATTCTAAATATCAAGGAAAGAATATCGATATCCATATTACAAAATTATGTCCAGGTCACAAATTAAGCTAAAAATACCTGCAAAGTCCGCTTGCAAAATTTTAAATTTAAAACCATCACAATATCTCTCACAACTAAATGATCATTTGTCCCCAAAATTGAGCTTAATCTGAGCTCCACAACAAACCTAATATACATCAGAAAAATAAGAACTATTCAGAGAATTAGATGAAAAACTAACTAGAAACTTACAAAATAAAAAGCAAGGAAATGATCTCAACGCAAACCTAGCTCCAATTATCAATTCCCACACTGTTTCCAGGCTCCCGCGTCTCTCAATGGTAATTTATGAACTTATATTAAATGAAGGAAAGTGTTTATATACTTCAAGAGGTTTTCTCAGCGCTATTGTGAGGTTCCTTGGTCGTGATTATTGGACCCTACTAACCGGACCATCACGATCACGGTGTCCTATCCATGTAATCACGATGAACAAGATGGTTCGATCCCACAACCCTTCTTTATCACAATCGCAAGCCTCAGTATCATGGTCGCTATGACTAAGGCCTACAAATCCTCATGATCACCACTACAAGAAATTTTTTTTATAGCGGACCACTTCTTAACAAAGAGACATGAATCTAGTTGTTATAAGTATATTTATTAAGGACAATTTTTATTTTGGTCTTAAAGTCAATTTTTAGTACAACAAATAGCAAAGGGGTAGTCTTTGGTTATTTTGAAAGGATAAAATCCAGTTGTTAAAATCTAATTAGAAAAAAGAGTGCAGCTATATTTTCCCTCTATCCCCTTAATTCCCCTTAACTGCATAGTCTTCAAATTCTCCCAACTGTTGGCCACTTTCCCTATATCTTTCCTTTGTTCAAAGCAAAGAGTTAACTCTCTGAGGAGTAATGGCGGACTATGACATATGTTGATAGCAGTGAAGTTATTGGTGTTTTATATTTGAACCTATTATTCAAGCTTTTCGTCCATGAAAGTTTGATTTGTGTTTGGAACATGTAATTTAGCGGTACCTCTATTTTTGAAAAACTATAATTAACTTTGGCCTTATCACTATCGTCCTCTAGGCGATTGCCAACCATGTTTACACTGGCAACTAATTAGTCCTTCACTTGTTTCAAGTTGTAACAAAATCACTTCATATCTTAATTACAGAAGAGTAACAATTAGGAATCTAACATTTTATGAATGAGGTAACACACTTAATCATTCATGTGTCCCTACATAATATTTTTTCTTTCCATTGTTTCTAGAGTCTCTTTAATTATCTATTTTTTTTTTAATTTCCTAGGATATGCAATTCATCAGATGTGATGTGCACAAATATAGATTAATTTTACATTAACAAACTACAATCTAGTGATTTTTTCATGTAGGGGTATCAAATTTCTATTTTAGAAGTCTTATTTTATAAAATGAAAAACATGGATTATGTACCTAATTTGCCATCCCCCGCGCTTAAGCGTTATAGTTGTTCAAGTCAAAAGAATGGATGGGAATGTGCCCTTGAAACTGTATTTATACTGTAAGAAATTCCAAGAAAGTTATATGCTACTCATTATGTATGATATTTATCTAAACAAGCTACGAGTTTCTTTTTAAGTAAACTTGAGTCCCTTTTTATCTCTCTGATCTTTCTCAGAAATTTTGCTGATAGAGATAGTCGTGAGTGTTGTTTTCCAGGTTTGGTAAAATTTTTTATCTTTTCAATTATAATTTCAAACGCATGTTCAAATTAACATATGAACAATTAAAATGAAGTTTAAACTCTTTAGTTACAACTTTGAACTTTTAACAATATGTTTAACCCAAGTTATGAACAAACAAAAATGAAGTTCAAACTATTTTCTTGAAAATAGAAAAATTCAAATGTTAAGAATTTCAACACAAGTTCAACCAACTTATTAACTATCAAAATAAAGTTTCAAGAACTTCAAATACAAGTTCAAAACAGTTGAAGAACTACCAATAAGAAGTTTAAACTATTTTATAAAAAATAGTAAAACAAAATTTAAGAAGCAAAGATGAAACAGAAGATTCAATTCCACCGAATTCACGGTGTGTCCCTAAAGAAATTATTCCCCTCAAGTATCTGAGGCTAAGAAATATATCCTCCCAAGATAAAATGAATCACTTTGACAAAATAGCGGTACCTCAAATTCTGTCGAACCGTGAACGCACTCAACAAAAACAAATCACACTAGAATTTTTCAAGAAAGGGAAGTACTTTTTGTTCCAAATTTCATGTCTACACCTGAGAAAAATTCAGATATTTATATCCATCAAGATATTGCTTCATGAAGAGAAACAATGGTTCAGAAAGGTGCACCCCTTCATAAAGATGCAACTCTTTAGAAAAGGTGTAACTTTACTTTTCGAAAAAGTCATAACCTATTGAAAAGATCATAACCATCCAAACCAAAATGGTGCCTATTCAATTTGCATCCTTTCTCTTGGTGTCTTTTTGAAAAAACACCAATTTATTTTTCAGTCATACCTCTTAAAAATCCAATAATCCTTCACATGAATAGGAAATGACTATTTTTATGAGATTTATGGTCAAGTGTGTGATTTACATGCAAAGACTAGTTGCATTTGGATAAGTGAGTTTCTCTTTGAACTTTTCGTAGCATTAGATACATTAGGTCAATCGATAGCTATGATATATTTGAACCTCCGAACTTTAATGTACACCTACGCAACATAAGTAATACGATCATCCTTTTATCTTTTATGGTTCTCAAAGTTTTGTTCATTTCAAAGATGAACATATTTTGGTTTTATGAGAGCTTTGAGAAAAGGCCTTTACTATCATTCTCTTTGAAGCGACTTTCACTTTACCCTCACATAGGTGATTCCTAAATGTTTAATCCTATAGTTAATTATTTGGTCAAATTTGTCAAACTTTGAGATTATCAAAAATCTTCAAACCATAAACCTTATCCTTGTTTCCTGAAAATTATCTTCATCATGAGAATGAGTTGAGAATATTGATAATGTTGAATTATCAATCACAACTTTATTTGATCTCCTTGAAACTAGCTTTTGTATCTCCAGTCTGCTAGGTAGAGTTACCAACATGATGACTTGTCTTAGGTCATAAATCCACTCCTTTCGATGATCAATCAACTCTCTCTCTATATTGGACTTTTATAAGTGGATCTAACACAATATCCTTTGATTTACATAGTTAATCGTGATATTTTCACAAGAGATTATTTCTCTAACGGTATTATATCTCTATCTTATATGATGAGATTTTCCATTATACATCATGTTCCTTGACCTACCTATTGCCGCTTGACTATAACAGTATATGCATACTTGTGACAAAGGTTTGGGCTAGTAAGAAATATCTTTTAACAAATTTTAGATCCATTTAGCTTCTTCACTGGCCTATCCAATATGACAAATTCAAATTCTACTATAGAGGGGGAAAATATATGTCTATTTGGATGATTTCAAGAGACTTCTCCTCCACCTAAAGTAAATACATATCCACTCATGGATCTTGCTTTATTTGATCCGGTGATCCAATTTGTATAACTATATAATTCAATTATCATTGGATATTTTTTATAATGCAAAACATAGACTTGAGTATGTTTTAGATACCCCAAAAGTCTTTTCATTATAATTCAATGAGTTTAATTGGGAATACTCATATACCAACTCAAATTTACTAATAGTGCATGCTATGTTTGGTCGCGCACAATTCATGATATGTATCAAATTTTGTCACTCTTGTGTAGTCCAACTATGAGACACTTTCAACTTCATTCTTTAGAAGTGCAAAGCTTGCGCCTAACGGACTCTTAGCAATACTGAAATCCAAATACTTGAACTTGTCAAGTACTATTTCAATGCAATATCATTGTGACAATGCCAACTCTTGTGGAGTTCTATGTATTCTTATTTCTAAGATCACATTCACAACTTCAAGGTATTTTATATTAGATTTGCTTTCAAGCATTCATTTCATAGCATTTCATCAGAAATGTCTCTACTTATGATCAACATATCATCCACATACAAACAAACAATGAATTTTTGATTTGGAGTGTCTTTAATGTAAACATATTTATCACATTCGTTTATCTTGAAACTGTTTGCCAATATGGTTTGATCAAACTTTGTATGTCCATTTTTGGCCTGTTTTAGTTCAACAGATTGATTTAACAAGCTTGCACATTTCTTTCTTTAACAGTAACCATAAAAACCTCGGGTTATTCCATATAAATTTCTTCCTCCAATTCTCCATTTAAGATGTTGTTTTCACATTCATTGATGGATTTTAAGATTATATACTGTTTTTAATACAATTAACATCCGAATAGACCTTATCCTTATAATAGGTGAGCATGCGTCGAAGTAATCAAGACTTTCTTTTTGTCTAAAGTCTTTCTGTAATACCCCGATCATTCCTTAAGCCTAAATCTATCTTTTTAAATGTATATATATGACTTCTAAAGTGATTAATGTTTAAACCATGTTTTATTTCTCTAATTTCCACTTTTTTCATGTAGAGCATTGAATAAGCTTTCCATCAATACCAATTTCATCAAAATCTAACATCGGACGAAGGAGTTATTGCCATTTTACTAAATGGTATCAGAACACCCAGGTTTGACGGTCGACCTGGTGGACCGTCAGGTCCTTGGTGGACCTTCAAGTGTCCCGTCAAGATAAGGTAGTAGCTCCCTTTTTGGGATGTCGTGTGACGGTCAAAGTGGTGGAAAGTTGATAGACCGTCAAGGTGTCCGTAAGACTGAGACAGAATGTCTCATTTCTGGCCCTCATGTGACGGATGACTTGGTAGACCGTCACTTTTCTGATGGCCCATCAGGTCAGTCATCACATTGAGGTAGAACGTTCCAGTTTTGGTGTTTGATTGACGGACGACTTGGTGGACCGTCAGTCCCTCTGGTGTTTCTTTTATGAATTCTCTAGAAACCTAGGGTTTCTTCCAAACCCAAAAATCAAATCATCCCTAAGAAATTTAAGAAATCTCCCATAAATTTCTTCAAGTTGTTCAAGAACTAGGATCCTCAAGTCAAAGGCAGCAAGGTCTTGGTCTAAAAGTACGAGAAAGAAGTTTCAAGCAAGTTTCTATATCTTCAAGAATCAAAGGTATATGGGGTTTAAACAAGAACACTCCTTTCATTCTTGTGCCAAAAGATTTACTTTCTATTATTGATTTACATGATATTGCAAGTGAGTTTACACACAAATTTCTCTATTAATGATTTATGAGATTTGAGTTGAATAAGTTTGATACTTATGATTATTTCACCATCATGATTCTTAAATTGAGAATTTGTTTCATGAGCCGTATATTATCATTATGTATTGATGATTTCTAAGCAATTCAAGTCAAGTTCTATGATTGAATATTTTTATTATGAATTGATGATTTTTGAACGATTTGAGACAAGTGTCATGAGTTATGCCTTTCCATGAGAAATTTGACTATTGAATGTATATTGATATGTGAAATTGAGAGGCAAGAATGAGTTTTATGATGTTTCCATGAAGTTTTTGATATTTAAAATTCTTTGATAAACAAATGTACTTGATATTGAGAAAGCTTGCGTTGAGTTGAGTCGAGTTAGGAATCCACAAGATGTTTATAATTTTCAGATGAGATATATATTTATGTTTTGACCTTTATAATAGAACCATGAGTTGACATTGATTGAGGTGGATTTCCTAACGCGTTTTGAGCTAATTCTGGGAGGAGTATTTAGCACTAAGCAGGAAATTTGGTATTTCCCTAAAACTACGTGCCACCATAGGATTGATGTTGATAATTGTGGGCCAAAAGCTGAGTATGAGATTATGAAGATGAGATTGAGGTTGTACTTCCTGGAAAGAGTACAACACCCTTGCCAATGTGGGTTTCTCTCCTTAGGAGGGCAAAATATTAGACTCCATGCGGCTCACATGGTGTGGTCATGTCAGTTATAAGAAACTCCCACGTCCATAGTGATTTTAGTCTCTTGAGTTACCGAGTCACTCTAAGTCATTAGTTAAAGAGTTTGAGTTGAGATAAATGATTTACGAGATTTATAAAGCATGTATTACTACTGATGATTTATGAGAAAAAAATGTTTCAGATAATTCAAGCGAAGAGAATTATTATGGTCAGCATACATGATTTTCTTATACATTTATGATATTATTTAAATATTTCATCCACCCCCGTATACTCAGTACATTGCTAAGTACTGACCCTCATACTCTTTTGTATTCTATATTTCATTGTGAATTAGGTTTAGGTGCTCAGTCTCAGTAGCGAAAGTGATCTTCGAGTACCTACTTCTACACCTCTGCAGTTTATGAGTCCTCATGGTTCGAGGACCTGTATCTCTCATTTTGTCTTGCTGATAGATGGTCGTTTATTTTAAGTTCAATACCAGTCAGTTGGGGATCTGTCCTAATAATTTCTCAGTCTTATGTAGTAGAGGCTTTGCAAATTAGTGAGCAAGTATGTACAGGATCTCAGTAGTTTGGTTGTACAGGACAGTATCATTTTGTCTCTAAGCATGATCATGACATGCTTATTCCTCTTTATCTTAGCATGATTTGTGTTACAGTGAGTTCTGAAAGTGATGACAGGCTTATAGGGTTAGCTTGAGGCCACGTGTGACCTTAAGCACTGTATGACGTCTCGGGATGGGTTTTTGGGGTGTCACAAGCTTGGTATCAGAGCCTAAGGTTTGAAGAGTCCTAGGGAGTCTGGCAAGCTGCGTTACGTAGAGTCTTGATCATCGGTGTGTAGTGTACCACATCTATGAGCAAGAGGCTACGAGATATTTTAGGAAAAGTTGTATCTTTCTTTCAAGAGTCTATCGTGCGTATGATTGTTTCCCTCTGTTATTAATTTGTGCTCTCTTATGACAGAAAATGCCTCCTCGTAGAGCTTACCGAAACAATGAACAACCTCAACCCGTTGATCCTTTAGGTGAGACTGTATCCCATGCCTAATTTTGGGCAGCTTTCCAAGCACTAGCCCAAGCTGTCACCGCCAACACCCAAGCCAAATCCCAGGCTACTGTTCCACCTCTACAAAGGAATAGTTCTGCTGCAGCTCGGGTTCGTGACTTTATGCGAATGAATCCACCTGAGTTCTATGGGTCGAAAGTAGGTAAAGACCCATAAATGTATTTAGATAAAGTGAGAAAGATAACTCAGATTATGCACATGACTGAGGAAGAGAGTGTTAAATTGGCTGCCTATCAAATGAAAGATATTGCTTATGATTGGGTGGAGATGTGGAGGAAGAGTAGAAGGGAGAATGATGCTCCTGTGACTTGGCAATTATTTTAAGATGCCTTCTTTGATAGATTCTTTCCCCCAAAGCTGAGTGAAGCAAAATTAGAAGAATTTATGAACTTGAGATAGGGCCTCATGATAGTTAAGGAGTATTACCATAAGTTTAACCAGTTATCTAAATATGCTCTTGGTTTGATGGCCGATTCTAGAACTAGTATGAGTAAGTTTTTGGCTAGCGTGTCTAGTTATATTGTGAAAGAATGTAGGTCCGCTATGCTTAATAGGGACATGGACCTTTCAAGACTAATGATCCATGCTCAGTAGATTGAAGCGGACAAAGTGAAGGAGAGAGAAAGAGTAAGAGGAAATAAGAGAGTTAGATCTGAGCAGCAGGGGTATAGTCAGGATAGATTTTCTAGAGGGATTCACCCTCAATTATAGAGTCGTTCTCTTGTGCCAGCGCCTTTATCAGCCAGTACTCCTGCATTTAGAATCAGGCTAGAGCAGGGTAATAGGCCTATTATGTCTAGGTCCCAGGATATTATGAGTAACAAACTTCGTCCTCCCCCATGTTCGAGGTGTGGTAGAGACCATCTCGGTGAGTACTTAATCGGTCAAAGGGATTACTTTGGTTGCGGTAAGTGGGGCCACAAATTTAGGGATTGCCCATATGCTAGATAGAGGAGTCGTAATGTTCGTCTCTAGAATCAAAATATTAGTGGTCCAGCCCCTATAGTTCATCCTAATCCTCTTCAGGGTGCCTCATCTAGTACTACAGATAGTCAGCGCCAGAATCAGTTTTATACTATACCACCCCGCCAAGAGTAGGAGGATTTACTAGATATTGTTACTGGTATGCTCTGTGTATTTCATTTTTATGTGTATGTGTTGATGGACCCTGGGTCAATTCTTTCTTATGTCACTCCGTTGGTGGCAGTGAATTTTGAAATTTGTGCTGGAAAGATCCCCGAGCCTTTCCTAATCTCTACGCCCGTGGGAGAATCTGTTGTTGCCAAGAAAGTATATAAAAAGTGTCCTATCACTGTCCTTCGTAGAGTAATGATTACAGATTTGATTGAGCTAGACATGGTTGATTTTGATATTTTTCTGGGTATGGATTAGCTACACTCTTGTTATGCGTCTATAGACTGTCGTACTCAGGTAGTCAAGTTTCAGTTTCCCAATGAGCCAGCTTTTGAGTGGTCCAAAAATTCTGTGTCTCCTAAAAGTCATTTCATATCCTATCTTAAAGCTAGTAAATTGATATCTAAGGGTTGTATCTATCATTTGGTTCGAGTTAGGGATACTATTCGGAATTGATCTTCCCACTGATACACAACCAATTTCTATTCCTCCATATCGTATAGCCCCTGCAGAACTTACGGAGTTGAAAGAGCAACTTAAATATCTTCTTGATAAGGGTTTTATAAGGCCCAGTGTGTCTCCCTGGGGTGCACCAGTTCTATTCATGCGAAGAAAGATGGTTCATTGCGCATATGCATTGACTATCATCACCTTAACAAGGTCACAGTCAAGAACAAGTACCCTCTTCTCACAGTCAAGAACAAGTACCCTCTTCCTAGAATTGATGACTTGTTTGATCAGCTGCAAGGAGTCAGCTATTTCTCAAAAGTAGATTTGAGATCCGGCTATCACCAACTTAAAGTTAGAGAGTATGACATTTCAAAGACAGCTTTCCGCACTTGTTATGGTCATTTTGAATTCTTGGTCATGTCCTTCGGATTAACTAATGCAACAGTAGCTTTTATGGACCTCATGAATGGGTGTCCAGACCATACCTGGATATGTTTGTTATTGTGTTCATAGATGATATTCTTGTGTACTCCCTAAGTGATAACGACCATGCAAATCATCTCCGAATTATTTTGTAAACCCTTAGAGATCAGCAGTTGCTTGCCAAATTTAACAAGTGTGAATTTTGGCTTCGGTCAGTCACTTTTTTGGGTCATATTATTTCTTCTGATGGTATTCGATTTGATCCTCAAAAGGTAGAAGCTATGAAAAATTAGCCTAGACCTATTTCCCCATCTGATATTAGAAGCATCTTGGGTCTAGCTGGACACTACCATCATTTTGTTGAAGGTTTCTCTTCCATTACTACTCCTTTGAATCGGTTGACCCAAAATAAAGTTAAATTCCAGTGGTCAAATTCTTACGAGAAGAGTTTTCAGGAATTGAAGACTCGACTCACTTCAGCCCCTGTGATGACCCTTCCTAATGGTGTAGATTTTATGGTATATTGTGATGCTTCTAGAGTTGGTTTAGGTTGCGTGTTGATGCAGAAGGGTAAGGTTATAGCCTATGCTTCCCGAAAGTTGAAACCTCATGAGAAGAATTATCTGACCCATGACCTTAAGTTAGCTGCAGTGGTTTTTGCTTTGAAAATTTGGAGACACTACTTGTATAGTGTTCATGTTGATGTCTTTACAGATCATAAGAGTTTGCAGTATGTTTTTACTCAGAGAGAATTGAATCTTTGGTAGAGGCGATGGTTAGAATTGCTGAAGGATTATGATATGAGTGTGTTATATCACCCGGGCAAGGCCAACGTAATGGCAGATGCCCTTAGTAGATCATCCATGAGTAGTGTAGCACACGCAGAAGAAGATAAGAGGCAGTTGGTCTACGAAGTGCATCGTTTGGATAGGTTGGGCATTATATTGCTTGTTCATCTAAGGGTAGTGTTTGGGTTTAAAGTAGTTCCGAATCTTCCCTAGTTTCAAAAATAAAGGAGAAACAGGATATGGATTCTCGTTTGGTCGAACTAAAAGAATCAGTTAAGGACAAAAAGGTAGAGGTTTTCTTCCAAGGGGGAGATGGTGTCTTGAGATTTTAGAATAGATTGTGTGTGCCTGATGTTGATGATCTGAGGCAGAGAATTATAGTTGAAGCACATGGTGCGTGGTATTCTATTCATCCCGATGCTACCAAGATGTACCGCAATTTGTAGGAAATTTATTGGTGGAATGGTATGAAAAAAGATGTAGCAAAGTTCGTAGGGGAGTGAGCAACTTGCCAACGGGTAAAGATAGAGCATCAGAGACCTGGCGGTATGATGCAAGAATTTAGCATTCCTACCTGGAAGTGGGAAGTAGTGAATATGGACTTTGTGACCGGTTTACCTCTCTCTCATGTCATCATGATTCTATATGGGTCGTTGTAAACAGGTTAACTAAGTCAACATATTTTCTGCCAGTACATACATCTTTTACCGCTGAGGACTATGCTAAGCTGTATATCCGAGAGTTAGTCAGGTTGCATGGAGTTCCATTATCTATCATCTCTGATAGAGGTACTCAGTTTACTTTTCAATTTTGGAGAACCTTTTAGAAGGGTCTTGGCACCCAAGTTTATCTTAGCTCTACTTTTCATCGGCAGATAGACTATCAGGCTGAGAGGACTATTCAGACTTTGGAGGATATGTTAAGGGCATGTGTTCTTGATTTCAAAGGAAGTTGGGACGAACATTTGCCATTGATAGAATTTGCTTACAACAATAGTTTTCATGCCAATATTAGAATGGCTCCATTTAAAGCTTTGTATAGGAGAAGATGTAGATCGCCTATAGGTTGGTTCGAAGTGGGTGAAGCTACTGAGATTGGGCCTGATGCTATGTTCGAGGCCATTGAAAAAGTTAAGTTGATTCGGGAGAGGTTGAAGACAACCCAGATTCGTCAGAAGTCGTATGCAGATGTGAGAAGAAGAGCTCTTGAGTTTGAAGTCGATGATTTAGTGTATTTGAAAATCTCACCCATGAAAGGGGTGAAAAGATTTGGAAAGAAAGGGAAGTTGAGTCCCAGATATGTTGGCCCTTAAAGAGTTTTGGATCTTGTTGGGAAAGCAGCTTATAAGGTTGAGTTGGCTGCAAAATTGTCAGCTGTCCATCCTGTGTTTCATGTTTCTATGCTCAAGAAGCACATTGGAGACTCTGTTGTTGTTGATCCTTCGGAAAGTTGTGATGTTTAGGATAGTGTTTCTTATGATGAAATTCTGGTCGAGATCCTAGACTATAAAGTTCGTAGATTAAGAAATAAGAAAGTTCCCTTGGTTAAAGTTCTATGGCGAAATCAATTAGTAGAGGGTGCCACTTGGGAAGCAGAAGTGGATATGCGAGCCAGTTACCCTCATCTTTTTCCTGTGAGTTCAAATCAAGCTGAAGGTACTATTCTCTTAATTCAGTTTCCTCCTAATCTAATGCATTCAGCTATATCGTTATTCCCTCTATGATTCATGCATTTGGTAAAGCACTCAAGAGTATTAGAGTAAAGTGAACCCTTCTACGTGAGTAGTTCCAGTTGTGCGTCCTCATTTTCTCTTATTCTTGGCCTATCTAGCGACATTCGAGGACGAATGTTTCCAAGGAGGAGATATTGTAATACTCCGATCATTCCTTAAGCCTAAATCTGTCTTTCTAAATGGATATGTATGACTTCCAAAGTGATTGATGTTTAAACCATGTTGTATTTCTCTAATTTTCACTTTTTTCATGTAGAGCATTTGATAACGCTCAATCTACAGCTCTCGTGGGAGTGTAAAGCGGTCGTTAGCAAATATAGAACCCAACCTGGGTTGGGTATCGATCCCACAGAGAATAGCTTGGCCAACAAGCAAGAGAAATTACTAGACTTTTAGTGCAAGTCTCGTAGGAAAGGGGGGATTGTAGTATGTAACCAAAACAAGAATGTAAGAACTGAAAATAGCAAAATAAAGAGAGATTGTCACGTGTGTTGTAAACAATGAGAATTGAGGCGTTGGGGTTATGTCCACCTTCTGAGGTATACGTCTCTATTGGCTATGAGTGTGTAGAGTCTTGACATGTAATTGCTTATAGAGAATTGTAGTCGATGGTAAATCCAAGCGTCTCTCGACCTAAACAAGGACTATTTCACTTTAACTCTCTCGAGCTTAAAGCGTGACTAACGGTACGAATTCTCCAAGAAGTTAGTCCAGGTACGGCACTAGCTTTTTAATAGGAAAGGGTGTCCTACTACCTTGACATTATCTCTTTTCCAGACAAATAACTTTTCTCTCGAACAAGTCAGATGTTAGACTGGCGTTGGTCTATGCGTCTTCTTTTCTAGACAAATAACCTTTCTCTCGAACAGGTTAGATGTTAGAATGGCGTGTTCTTGTGTTTGAACCGCAAAGAATGTAGATTTAAGATGAAGAGAATAATGATATAAGCAATATACTTGTCTTGAACTCACAAACTCATAGCTATAGATAGTAACTCATTCGGCTTCCATAACCCCAACTAAGAGATTTAGTTACCCATGAATGCGAAGGATATCACGTTTTGCATGGTGGATGGCGTGAATAGTAGGTGTTTGGCGTGTGGTTTTAGTGATTCCGTAGCAAGTAACGATTCTCTTGTTGTGGAATTTAAGAGTAGAAGAATGAAGAATTGAGAATGGGTTGTAGGAAGATGTCTTAATTGTAAGGAGATGAATGAATTGTCAGAATGTCTCCCCCCCTTTTCTCCCTCTTGAAAATCTCTAACATGATAGGGTATTTATAATACTCCTATCCTACTCCTACTAAACTAATAAAATAAATAACCAAATCCTAATATACTAATGAAATCCTTGACCCAATTGTACTAGGGTAAGGTTACAAAATTATAATCCAAATAGAATGATGAAACACATAACCTAATTGCACTAGGTTAATGTATTATGGCAAAAATCCAGCTTTGTGTCTGTAAGTCCCAAAGTCTTCAGAAATGCTGTTTTAGCCCGGGACAGATTTTCCATGCAGCAGATTTAGTCCTTTATGCGTCCAGCTCCTTTCCATCTCGTTTGTGAGCTTTCTTTTGCGTCAAGTAAGCCATAAATTGCTGTATTTTGCATCATTTATACCTGAAACTTTCCTAATCACATTTGTTAGCTCATTTACAGGAAAAAGGACTAAAAGTGTACGAAATAGATAATTAGTTCTCGAAACTAGGCTAAAATATGGGCAAAATATATTGATATAGGCGCGTAATTTCGCCTATCATCAGCATTGAATAAGCTTTCCATCGATACAAATTTCATCAAAATCTGACATCGAATAAAGAAGTTATGGCCGTTCTACTAAACAATATCAGAACGCCCAGGTTTGACGGTCAACCTGGTGGACCGTCAGGTCCTTGGTGGACCGTCAAGTGTCCTATTAAGACAAGGCAGTAGCTCCCTTTTTGGGATGTCGTGTGACGGTCAAAGTGGTGGACCGTCACAAAGTTGACGGACCGTCAAGGTGTCCGTCAGACCGAGACAGAATGTCTCATTTCTTGCCCTCAGGTGACGGACGACTTGGTGGACCATTAGGTCAGCCATCACGTAGAGGCAGAACGTTCCAGTTTTGGTGTTCGAGTGATGGATGACTTGGTGGACCATCAGTCCCTCTAACGGACCGTCAGGTCGACCGTCATAAGCACCGATCAATAAATTTCAGCATTTTTCAAAAGGGCATCTTGGTCATTTCCGCTCATTGTGGCCTTATATATATACATACATACATATATATATATATATATATATGTAGAGAAGAGAAGACCATTCCTCTCCATTACTCTCCAAATTTGTTTCAATAATTCTCTAGAAACCTAGGGTTTCTTCCAAACCTAAAAATCAAATCATCCCCAAGAAATTCAAGAAATCTCCCATAAATTTCTTCAAGTTGTTCAAGAACTAGGATCCTCAAGTAAAAGGGAGCAAGGTCTTGGTCGAAAAGTGTGAGAAAGAAGTTTCAAGCAAGTTTCTATATCTTCAAAAATCAAAATCTAAGGTATGTGGGGTTTGAACAAGAACACTCCTTTCGTTCTTGTGCCTAAAGATTTACTTTCTGTTATTGATTAACATGATATTGCAAGTGGGTTTACACCCAAATTTCTCTATTAATGATTTATGAGATTTGAGTTGAATAAGTTTGATATTTATGATTATTTCACCATCATGTTTCTTAAATTGAGAATTTATTCCATGAGCATTATATTATCGTTATGTATTGATGATTTCTAAGAAATTTAAGTCAAGTTCCTTGAGTTGAATATTTTTATTATGAATTGATGATTTTTGAATGATTTGAGATAAGTGGCATGAGTTATGCCTTTCCATGAGAAATTCGATTATTGAATGTATATTGATATGTGAAATTGAGAGGCAAGAATGAGTCTTATGATGTTTCCATGAAGTTTTTGATATTTGAAATGCTTTGATAAACAAATGTACTTGATATGGAGAAAGCTTGCGTTGAGTTGAGTCGAGTTGGGAATCCACAACATGTTTATGATTTGCAGATGAGATATATATTTATGTTTTGGCCTTTATAATAGAACCATGACTTGATATTTATTGAGGTGCATTTCCTAACGCATTTTGAACTGAGTCTGGGAGGAGTATTTAGCTCCGAGCGGGAAATTTGGTAGTTCCCCAAAACTACGTGCCACCATAGGTTTGATGTTGATAATTGTGGGCCAAAGGCCGATTATGAGATTGTGAAGATGAGATTGAGGTTGTACTCCCTGGCAAGAGTACAACACCCCTGCCAATGTGGGGTTCTCTCCTTAGAAGGGCAAAACGTTGGACTCCATGCGGCTCACATTGTGTAGTCATGTCGGTTATAAGAAACTCCTACGTCCATAATGATTTAAGTCTCTTGAGTTACCGAGTCACTCTAAGTCATGAGTTAAAGAGTTTGAGTTGACATAAATGATTTACGAGATTTATGAAGCATGTATTACTACTGATGATTTATAAGAAGAAAATGTTTCAAATAATTAAAGCGAAGAGAATTATTATAGTCAGCATGCATGATTTTCTTACACATTTATGATATTATTTAGATGATCCATCCACCCCCGTATACTCAGTATATTCCCAAGTACTAACCCCCATACTCTTTTGTATTCTATATTTCATCGTGATTTAGGCTCAGGTGCTCAATCTCAGCAGCGACAGTGATCTTTGAGTACCTTCAACACCTATACAGTTGGTGAGTCCTCATGGTTCGAGGACCTGTATCTCTCATTTTTTCTAGCTGATAGATAGTCGTTTATTTTAAGTTCAGTACGAGTCAGTTGGGGATCTGTCCCAATGGCTCCTCAATTTTATGTAGTAGAGGCTTTGTCAGATTAGTGAGCCAGTATGTATAGGATCTCAGTATTTTGGTTATGCAGGACAGTATCATTTTGTATCTAAGAATGGTCATGACATGCTTATTCCTCTTTATCTTAGCATGATTTGTGTTAAGTGAGTTCTGAAAGTGATGACAGGCTTAGAGGGTTAGCTTGAGGCCACGTGTGACCTTAAGCACCGTGTGACGTCTCGGGATGGGTTCTTGGGGCGTTACACTTTCATAATAAGTCTTACCTTGTATTTGTTAATAGTATCACCAACTTTCATTTTCCTTTTAAAGATCCATTTAGAACCTAAAGGTATATTTCCTGGAGGAAGATCAACCAATTTCCAAGTATGGTTGCTCAAGATTAAATTAATCTCTCTTTTTACCTGCCTTTTTCCACAAGGACGAGTCTGAAGATGACTTCACTTTTTAAATGTTTGAGGCTCATTTTCAAGAGGAAATATTACCAAATCAGATCCAAAGAAAGTTAACGTTCTTTGATGTGTACTATGCCTTGGATTCTCATTATTAAGGAGATTCTCATTTGGTTCATCTCGAGGTCGTTTAAACCCTTAACTAGACAACTTATGTCTAGTTTAATACGAATAAATGTGTTCAAAGAACTCAGCATTATCTAATTCGATTATCTTATTTTCATGAATATCCAAATGTTTGGATTTGTGAATAAAAAATCGACATTCTTTACTACTTGTAACATATCCGATGAACACACAATCCACAATCTTATGTCCTATTTTTATATTTTTACGTATAGGAACTAGGACTTATCTAAACACCCCACACATTGAAATAATTTGAGTTGAGTTTTCTTTCTTTTAATTTTTCATGGAGTAAAGTGTGTCTTGCTATATGGCATTCTATTGAGTGTTCAGTTTGCTTTACGGATAACATATATCTACAAGTTTTCAGGTAAACCTAAACTTCTTAGTAATGCATTCTTCATTTCCTTTAACATTTAACTTTTCCTTTATGCAATCTTATTTGGTTGAGGTGAATACGGGGTAATAGTTTGATGAAAAATTTCATTTCTAAATATATCTACTAAAAGGAGATTCATACTCTCCATCCCTAGCACTTCTTATCATTTTGATATTTTTATCCAACTAATTTTCAACTTCAGTTTTATATTGTCTAAATGCGTATATTGGTTCATCCTTATTATTAAGCAAATAAACATAACAATATCCAGTACAATTTCAATAAAAGTGTTGAAATACTTTTTCTAACCACGAGATGGTATTGGCTTCATATCACAAATATATGTATGGATTAAGTCTAAGGGATTAGAATTCCTTTCAAAAAACTTATACAGATACTTTGCATTCTTAGATTCCACATGTTTGATACTTTAATTTATTGCACTCGTAGTGGGAAAAATTTTTTAAATTAATTAGATTTTGGATGGTTTGTAATTGACATGTCCTAAATATTCATGCCACAATTAATTTGACTCTAATAAGTAAGAAGAGGCCGCAACTTTCTTCATTTCAATAGCCATTACACCAAGTTTTAAAAGTCCCTCGTTCAGATAGCCCTTTCTTACATATATTTTGTTATTGCTTATTACAACTTTCTTCGAAATAAACACACACTTAAATACATTTTTAACGAGAAGTGTTGTTGACACTAAGTTCTTCCTAATAGTAGGACATGGAGAGCATTGTTGAGAGTCAACACCTTGTCGAAATTCATTTTTAGGAATATCTTTTCACTTTCTTCAATCTTGGTTGTTGCATTATTATTCATGAATATCACTTCTTTAGGACTAGCAGTATCATAAGTAGAAAAAGCTTATTTGTCCACACAAACATGTCTAGTGGCTCCTGAATCAAACCACCATTCATTTGGATATCAAACTAGATTGCTTTTAGTGATGATAGCATACAAATTTTAATAATTTCAGTTCTGTTCAACATGTTTATCAGATCTCTCTTATTGTTCTTATTCAAAATATGACTATTTAGAGCTTTGTGGCCAACATCACTATAATTGTGGCACTTACCTTTGAACGCTTTCTTATTATGCTCTATCTCCTGTCCATAAGACTTCATCATTGTCTTACTATTTGGAACATCATTCTTCATAGGATTTGCAACAATTATTAGTGATTTTTCATTCAACTCATTATCCTCTTCTTCTTAGGGTTTTTTCCCTGATTCTCTTACCCAATCAGTTTTATGTTTTCTTAGAATGAAAATAAAAGTAATACCATCATTACTTTTACTTTTCCTAAAAATAAAAATATAAAACTTTTCCATATTTGGCAAACCTCTTTCTTGGAGGAAAGGTTTTAGAACTCTATAAATAGAAGGTCCCCCTTCTCATCCATAACACAGTAGCAGCATCCACAATGTCGTCTTTTAAGAGTTTTGTTTAGGGGGAGATTTTCTCCCAATAGTGTTATGTTTTCTCTAATATTAGTTTTCATGTGTAGGACAATTGGCCAAATAACATCAATATTATATTTTTAGTATATTTGTATTTGTCTTCTGAATTATCACCATCTTGGTTTACAAACTATAAGCTTCCGTATGACGCCCTCTCAATTTTGAACCCAACAAGTGGTATCGGAGCTTATAGTTCAACGGTATGATTGTTCAGATTGAGGGACATGCAGAGATCAAAGTTTCAACCAATTTGATGATAATGAAGATCTTTTTCTAGCTACATTTAGAGAAAAAATTCAAAAAAAATTTCAACAATCCTACTGCTAATCCATCTTTAAAACCAAATCAATTTTCAACCCATGTTTATGGGCTCCAACTTTATTAACCTGCTTACTTTTAACGCTTGGGCTCCTTTCAACTCGTGCATTTATTTTTAACGCATGAGCTCCACTGTTATCCTGGGACTTGGTACACTTTCAATGCACAAGGCTCCACTTTTAAACCTGTTTACTTACAACGCAGGGCTCCTATAGTTTCAACCCATGTTTTTATTTTTAACGCATAGGGCTATAATTTTGAACCCATTTCAATTTTAAGCTTGGTAAGAAACAGTGATATATGAAGATAGTGTGAAGTAGGAAGATCAAGATTATTTTTCCAGAAAGTCAAGCAAAAAAGGGGCGATTTATTAAGGTTTTTGCCCAGATTTTCTTACCAAAATTAAGATTTATTTATTCATAGAAGGAAAATAAAAGTACAACCATAATGACTTTTACTTTTCCACAAAAGAAAAATATAAATTTTTTTCATATTTTACAAACCTCTTTCTTAGAGGAAAGATTTTGGAACTCTATAAATAGAAGACGTCCTTTCTCATACCATAACACAGTAGTATCAACAATGTAGTCGTTTAAGAGTTTTATTTAGGGGGAGATTTTCTCCGAATAGTGTTATGTTTTCCCTAATATTATTTTTCATGTGTAGGCCAATTGGCCAAATAACATCAATAATATGTTTTTAGTATATTTGTATTTGTCAACTGAATTATCATCATCTTGGTTTGCAAACTATAAGCTTCCGCATGGCGCCCTCTCAGTTTTGAACCCAACACTTCTATCTAGAGATAACTCACATGGTCTTTCAATCCATACAATTGGTTTTCAATCATTACTTTTTTTTTCAAATATGAGGATCTATGCTTGTGAATATTTGCATTCAAGATTGGTCAGCCAATATTATATCATTTACTATCATATTTTGATGTTCACATCAAAATTTTTTTTTATTTCTCTGCCATTTTCATTGGTAGAGCAATATGTGAATGACTTGATAATGCAAAATTAGCTGCCATTGGGACAACACCATTTACAACCGAATCAAGTTGTTGTTCAGTATTATTCATCATTTTCCTATCAATCTTTGACATACACTTTACTATTTCAGAATACTAACAATAAAGACTTTAATCTTTAACCAACTTATGTCTAGTCAATGATGAATTTTTTATAGCTTCAAATCATCAACTGATTGAACTTTAAAACCTGATAAATTTTTTACGACTTCAAATCAGAATCAAATTCAAACAGAGTGAAACCCCAAAAGTTTCAAACTCCAGAAATCAATACATATATTTTAATGAATTGATGAAATTTTTATTTTCTTCAAACCATATTCCTACACTGATTTCTCAGTAAATTTTTTATATTCTTCTAACTGAGGGTATAGAAATTAAAATATTTTAATCTCCACAAAATTATATCCAATACAAATTAACCAAGTAATTGATTTATAAATGGTGATAGAATCTCTTTTTCTTTTCACCAAACAACCACAAAAAATAAATATATATTTTTTTAATTTTTTTATGATTGTTATTTTTTTAATATAGTAAAAATCTGTATTTTTTCAACTATAATTCCAAACACATGTTCAAATTAACATATGAATAATAAAAATAAAATTTAAAATCTGTATTTACAACTTTGAATTTTAATAATAAGTTCAATCAAACATATGAACAACCAAAAATGAAGTTCAAACTATTTTCTTGAAAATAGAAAAAATCAAATGTTAAGAACTTCAACACAAGTTCAACCGACTTATGAACTATCAATATGATATTTCAAGAACTTCAAACATAAGTTCAAACAGTTGAAGAACTATCAATATGAAGTTTAAACTGTTTCCTGGAAAAACATTACAACCCACTTTAAGAAAAAGAGATAAAACAAAAGATTCAAGTCCACTGAATTCACGTTGTGTCCTTAAGAAAATTATTTCCTTCAAGTACTCGAGATTATGTTATATATCCACGCAGAATAAAATGAATCACTTCGACAAAATAACAATACCTCAAATTTTGTCGAACTACGAATGCACTCAACGACAATAAATTGCACTAGATTTTTTCAAGAACGGAGAGTACTTTTTCTTTAAAATTTCATGTTTATACCAGAGGAATGATTCAGATATTTATAGCCATCAAGGTATTGCTTCATGAAGAGAAACAATGGTTCAAAAAGGTTCACCCCTTAATAAAGGTGCTACTCTTCGAGTAAGGTGCAACTTTTGGAAAAAGTCACAACCCATTGGAAAGGTCATAACCATCCAAACAAAAAAGATGCCTATTCAATTTCCATCCTTTATCTTTGTATCTTTTTAGAAAGAAACCTCTTTTTTTTTTTCATTCACACCTCTTAAAAACCCAACTGTGAGTTCATTAAGAATTTCTTTCATGATTCATTCATAAAATTTCTAAAGAATTTTTCTTGCTAAAAGATTGATTGATTTTAAAAGGGAAAAAGAGAAGCTAGAATGCTACTTCAGTTGCAGAACTTTAATCTCTTTTCTTCGTAAACATAGAACCTGTCTTATATAAATTATCTTCAAAATTCCTTTTTTAAAATTAAACATACAACACTGTAATTATGCCTAATTATCAATGAATTTAATCTCTTTAATTGATGTTAGTTTCAGAATCTTGTCATGGATTATCAGGTTATAATGTTGTTACTATCACATATGTTCTCAAAAAAAATATTTATTCTTTAGACAAGGTGTTCTTTAGTTTGTTATAAAGTGCAAAAGGGCATTGTAGCTGAAAAGAAAGAATAATATTTGATACTACGCGTAACAAGTTAATATGTACTAGTTTTGCCACTTTGTTCACCGATAACTAACAATTTCTATCATAAAAATAATTAGGAAATATTTTGAAAAATCTAGCGAACAAATTTTTAACTCTGTAGAGAGTAAAGTATCAAACTAAATATGCAGTATAAGCAAACCATGCATATCATAATTGAGTAACTTGATTAAAAAAGTGAACCACCTTGTTTAATAACAAATAAGAAGTTTTGGGTCTTTCTTATGTATAAAACAGATAATGAAATCTTAAAGTTTTCTCTTAATAAGACAAAGTTTAATAACAAATAAGAAGTTTTGGATCTTTCTTATGTATAAAACAGATAATGAAATCTTAAAGTTTTCTCTTAATAAGACAAATAAAAACATTTTATCCTTTTGATGTCTCAGGATCTAGGAAAATATGTAATGCAATCATGAAAATGTGATACATGGAATCATTTGCGAACTATCTATCAATTGGGCCGTCTCTTCTCAGTAAGAAAAATGAAACCTTTCAATGATAGAAGCTAGACACTATAGTGATTTTCTAATGCATAAAAGGTAGATTCAGTTATTCCATACAATATTAATAAGTTATTTACTTTAGACATGTGAATCTAACTTGTAATATCACATTCGAGTAATATTGATTGAAACGTTGGTTAGGTGATAAACATCTTCTTCAGATGACACTGCAAACCAAAGTGTGTCAAGTCTAGACTATAAGATTCAAAAGAGGGCACGATTATTATTGAAGTTTATGTTTCAATCAATTTTAGACCAAGTGCAATGGTTAAAAGATTTTTATTTATGTTTTAATTAATTTTGAAACAAATGCATCACTTAAAAGATTTTGAGTTACAAAGAAAATGAAAGTGAATTTTACAATTCATTCATTTACGTTTTACGTTCTTGAAAGAAAGATAATTTTTTGTTTTAAACTACTCATAAACCTTTAACTATTACTTGATTAATACTCATCTTTAACATGAAACTTTTATCCTATAAATAGTGTTTCTTTTGTTTGAAAAGACAAGCACTAAAAAAACACTTATCCCCTTAAAAAAACATTTGAGAAACATTGATAAAATAGTGAAATCACCAATTCAAGAATGGAAGAGCAACATTCTTGAATGTTACTTATTTTGTAGCTAAATTGAATTCCAAAGATAGAGTTGTTACTAGTTCTTTCATTTGATCATGAGAGAGACTCCGACTATCTTCAATAAGTGTATTATCGTGACTCTAAGACAAACAAGTTTTATTTTAAAATTCTTGTACAATTATCATTATTGTTCTAACTATTTGAGGATAGTTGTCTCAATGGCTTCTATATCAATATCAAATAGTATTCCATCTTTGCCTAATCCTAATTTTAAAATATTTGATAGAAAAGACTTTTCTAGATTATGTGGAAAGATGGAATTCTTTTTAAGACAATTAAAGTTTGCATATATTCTCGAAGAACCTTGTTCTAATGCTCCTGGTTCTGAGTTATCATCTGACGAAAGGTATGAGACACTCTTCAAGCTATTTATTTTGCAGAAGAGGCGAGTTCTAAGAAATTTTTCGTCTCTAATTATATGAAGTTCAAAATGGTTGATCATAAGTTAATCACCAAACAAGTACAAGAATTCTAAGTTATAGCTAATAAAATTTCTATACCTGGAATTGCTCATGATGAAAACTTTTATGTTGGTGTTATTGTACCAAAACTTCCTCTATCTTGGAAAGAGTACCGAAGCAAACTCTTACACAAAAAGGAAGATTTGACTCTTGACCATTATTGCAACACTTGCAAATTGAACAAGAAACACGATAGCATGATAATAATAGCTTAAAGGAACCTTTCATGAAACCTCATATGGTTAAAGAAAAATCAAACAAGAAGGAACCTGAAAATAAGAATTTTTCAAAGGCAAAGAAGAGTTCAAATTTCAAGCATGACAGTGCCAATTTTAAATATAGTGAATGCTATCATTGTCCCAAAGTTGGTCACTATGCACGTGATTGTGGAATTCTCAAAGCCAAAAACAAGAAAGAAAAAAAAAATAAAAAAATGATCTTGCGAAAATGGTCACAGAAGCATTTGTAACGAAAGATTAAGCGAAATGGTGGATAGATACTGGCGCAACTCGTCACATATCAGGTAATCAAAATTATTTCAAGAATTATGAATTAGTGGGTGATAGTAAAATTATATATATAGCAAAATCCTCCTCTACTAAAGTTGTGGGAAAAGAAACTGTTGAATTGAAATTTACTTCTGAAAAGATAGTTACATTGATGGACGTATTGCATGTTCCTGATATTCAAAAGAAATTGGTGTTTGGTATGCTTCTTTCGGAGCATGGTTTTAAAATAGTTTTTGAGGCAGAAAAGCTTATTTTATGTAACAATGGAATGTTTGTTGTAAAAGGTTATGTTGCAAATGGAATGTTTAAACTCAATATTGAAAATAAAAATATTTCTGCTTATCTTGTGGAGTCTTTGGGCTTATGATATGAACGTCTAAGATATGTGAATTTTAGATCCATTCAACTTATGTTGAATAATGGATCAATCAAATATTGAGAAAGGAATCATACTACTAAGTGTCTTACTTGTAGTAAATACAAGATTACAAAGAAGCCCTTTAAGACAGTTGAAATGACTTCCACACTTTTGAAATTAATCCACACTATATTTGTGAGATGGATTGTTTGTCACAACATGAAAAGAGGTATTTAATCACTTTTACTGATGACTACTCAAGATATACTTATGTGTTTCCATTGAAAACAAAAGATGAAATATTTGAGACTTTCAAAACATATAAAACGGAAGTTGAAAATAAATTGAGTTTGAAAATTAAATCAATTAAGTATGATAGATATGAAGAGTACTTAAAGTCATATTTTATTAATTTTTGTGAAAAAAAGGCATTGAAAAATAATTGATCATATCCTATACACCACAACAAAATGGTGTAGAAGAAAGGAAAAATAAGACTTTCATAAAAATGGTTAATTCTATGCTTTATGGATCTGGTATGTCTGAAAATTTGTTGTCTGAAGTCTTACTTTTAGCATGTCATATTTTGAATAGAATTACCTCCAGGAATCATGATGCATGTCCATATTAACTTTGGAGTAATCAAAAACTAAATATAAATTATTTTAAAGTATGAGGTTGCTTGGCTTATGTTTAATTACCAGATCAACATTTAAGCAAGATTGGCTATAGTGGAGTAGATTGTGTATTTATTGGTTATTCACAAACCAGTAAGACTTATAGATTTCTAAATCTTGAGACCCCAAGTCTTCACACAATTATTGAATCTTTACATGCTAACTTTTCTTAGCATATATTTTCCAAGAAAAAAGATTCTTTTGAATAAGATGCAAGTTCTTTTATTTCTCCTCTTAAAAGGAAAATAGTTGAGCCATTGGAAGAAAGTCAACCAAGACGTAGTTCAAGATCATCCAACTCAAAAGACTTTGGACCTGATTTTCAAGCTTATTTGGTTGAAAAGGATCCTGAAAGTTATGCTGAAGCTATGTCTTCACATGATGCTCCATTTGGCATGAAGCCATTAATGATTACACATATTATATACAATCTAATAATATATGAATATTATCAAATCTTCCTCCTGGATGTAAACCAATTGGTTGTTGATGGATATTTAGGAATAAAATGAAATTCGATGGTACTTAAGATAAGTACAAAGCCCTTTTGGTAGATAAAAGCTTTACTCAATTGAAAGATATTAATTATTTTTATACTTTTCCACCTATAGCTTGGATGACCTCTATTCATCTCATGATTTCTTTAGCAGTAATTCATGGTCTTGTGATTCATCTGATGGATGTGAAGACTGCATTCCTAAATAGAGATTTACACGAAGAATTTTATAAGAAATAACTAGAAGGATTTTTCATTCCTTGTCAAGAATTTAAAGAGTGTAAGCTTCTTAAATCTCTTTATGAATTGAAAAAGCTCTAAAGCAATGGCATGAGATATTTAGAAAAGTTATGATTTCTGCATATTTATTAAATTTCAAGAAAATTCTGGTGTTATAATATGTCTTTATGTAGATGATATGTTAATCTTTAGAATTGATATCGAAAGAGTCAAAGAAATAAAATATTTTCTTGTGTCTCAGTCTGAAATAAAAGAACTTGAGAAGCTGATGTAATTTTAGGTATCAAAATTGTAAGATTAGCAAATGGTTTGACTCTTATTCAATCAAGTTATATTGAGAAGGTTCTAAAGAGGTTTGGTCATTTTGACGACAAGCCTGCTCCTACACCATTTGATCCTAGCATCAAACTAGTGCGAAACTCTGGTGATAATCTTGATTTATTGACATATTCTTAAATTGTTGGGAGTCTTATGTATGCCATGCATTTTACCAGGCCAGATATTTATTATCCAGTAGGAACTTTAAGCAAGTTTACTAGTAGTGCTAAAGTTGAGCATTGGAATGCCTTAATTTGTGTTTTAAGGTATCTGAAGGTTACAATTACTATTGGCCTGCATTATTCTACCTTTTCAGCAGTTCTTGAAGGCTACAATGATGCTATCTGGAGTTCTGATCCAAATGACTCTAAATTTATTACTGCTTAGATTTTACCTTTGGCTGGAGCAGTAATATCTCATAGATCAAAGAAGCAGACATGTATTACTCACTCAACCATGGAGTCAAAATTTATCGCTATATCTTCTGCTGGAGAAGAAGTTGATTGGCTGCGGAGTATGCTGATAGATATTACATTATAGGATAAGCCAATACCACCTTTGACTATCTATTGTGATAATAAAGTACATTTCAGGCTTCAAGTGATTGTTACAATGGCAAGTCAAGACAAGTTCGTCTCAAACACAATCATGTGAGAAGATTATTGGAGGATGGCATAATATCGCTTCAATATATGAAGTCCAAACTCAATTTAGCAGATCCTTTGTCTAAAGGGTTAGGCAAGAAATTGGTGGTACAAACTTGTAATTGGATGGGAATAAAGCCTGTTGTAAATTGATTGTACTTTATGGAAATCCTACCTAGTGATGTAATCCTGGGTTCAAAGGGAAAAACAAGTTAAAGTTACAATTGTGAAGCACATCTATAAAATTTTCTTTTTCCCTAAAGAGTGAGTAGATGTGCATAAGTTGAGATTTTTCTCTTGATAAATCTATAAGATCGATCTTGATTGGAGTAAATAATAACACTCCTGATAGATTTGATAGTATTCCTACGAAAGAGAAGAATGAGATTATATTCTCTTATTAAGTCTATACACCGATTTGGTTGGAGTGTGTAGGAACACTCTTGATAGATTTACTGATACTTTGTTGTAAAAGAGGATGAGATTAATTTCTCTTAATAAATTTCATAGACTATTTAATCGGAGTATGCAAATTTACTCTTGATGAATTCACCGCACTAAGTGCGAAGTGGAGGCCACTTCAATAAGATTTTAACCGGGAAATCTTAAAGCACTTAGCTAGTTCTTCCGTTTGCTCATGGGAGAGACTCCAACAGTCTTCAAGAAGCATATTATCATGCCTCTAAGACAAACAAGTTTTATTTTGAATTTCTTATACAAATATCATTATTATTCTAATAGTCACAATATTAGAGTAATAAGTTAGAAAAGAAAAGCCTAAAGTAGCCAGTAAGGAAAATGCACTCAGTGAGGCACTATTAGTTCACCTTGAAATTGACATTATTCGATAAAATTCAAAACTCATATATTCGTTACAGTTAGGAAATAAAATACCCGTTACCAGATTAAGGAACTCTTCACTTGTCTTATTACATATTTGCACTAATCTTATAAGAAAGCTCGGAATACTACGAGCATAATGCTATGTTGGGTTTCCTAATTAATTTGTCACATCTTCAAATGCAGGTCATGTTTTATGCTAGATTGAGTAGTGCTACATACATCCTACAGGATAACCTTTCTTTTGCCACTTCCCTTTCACTATATAGAGGATTGAGTGGACTTCATCAAAATGAGGTGCCATGGCATTCTTTGTATCATCAAGACACTTCATAACTCTCTTCGATGGGACTAATATCCACTCAAGATCCTATTATAACTGAATTAAATAGGATTGTTAGAACTTAACCATCTATTCACCTTGAGTAGAATCAACTGTCAAGAAAAGGATATTTCATAGGTTCTGAGTTCTAACAAGCTACTGTTGGTCTACTCTGCTCCCGGTCCTCAGTTCTTTTTCCATTTTCTTCGGTACACCATTGATATGGCTCAAAAATCTGTACGAGAACAGCCATAAAACCACTCTACTGATCTGTGATATCTTGGTGTTATTTTTTTTTATGTGACATTTAATTTCGTATTATTTTCAGTGTTTTGAATAACTTTAAAAAGATTTTGTGATTATTTGAAAGAAATTGCCTTCTAGCTAGACATTGCAGTGATTATCTAATGCCTAAAAGGTTGATTCAGTAGTCAGTACAGTATTGACAATAATGAGAGAAAAGTGTGCGGCGTGGACGCTTCACTTTCGATGCTGCACGCATCTAAAAATGCACTACTTGTAGAGAATCAGACACACCCCATTAACATTGTTGAAGAGTTCTAGCAACGTAAGTCTTGATCTTAAAATGCTTACATCATACAATATCCGTGATTTACCCCGTGAACATATTATTTGTTTCAAATCTTCCAATCTTGTTGCTCCGCCTCATGAATGTTGTAATGGCTTCAAAACTTCAACATTACTGAAATATGTTTACTCTATTTGCCGCTTAAGTATTTTTGTCTTTTTGCTTGCTCAGAATAAGTCTTTGGTTCATTGGTTTGGCTTAATTTGTAATACATATGATAGTTGATTCTTTATATCGTGTCATGTTTCTGTTATTGGACAATTCTATTTATTTCTAAGATTTCTGATTTCCACTCCTTATTGACTAAGATTAATATGTTGACAGTGCAGGTCAGGGAGGACAATCTTCATAAGGAACGAAGTCTGTTATCATCAAGTCCATTGTCATTTCTTTTGTTGCTGGTTGTTAATGGGTTAAAATGTATCACTGTCCAAAAGAGTTGGTTGAATTTAGCCATTTGAATGATGAGATTCGAGTAACCAGCAGATGCCTTCATGGAATGTTAAAGGACACGAGAAGCCAAATTTCTTATGTTTTATTAAGGGTGGTTAACGATGTTCCCATTTGCACTTGCTGAATTGCTATTGTGCTCTTGTCTTAGGAGTTGACAAAGATAATACTGTAAATTTCGATGGTTACATCTTTTTTTTATGTAATGAAATGCTTTTAGTTAAAATTTTAAATGAAGATAGATTGATTGTTTTTCTAAAAAAATATTTTTAGATGTGTTAATTATACATACACGTGCTTATGAAAAGAACAATTAATATTTCCAATTTGAAATTTCAGATTATTGAAAGTTACTAGATAATCAGAAAAGGTAAACTAGTCGCTGAAGAACATATTACAATCGAATTTGTTGGCGGTAATCAAGATTTTAACGACTGAAATTACTATTAATGAAAGGAAAATTTGGTCTTTAAAAGGATGTGTAACGACTGGATATTTTTCTGCCGTTAAAGATTTTTTAACTACTGGATTTTTAATCCGGTCTTTTAATAACGGAGCTTTTAGTGGCTGGTGGCAACTGGATCCTTTCCAGCTGTTGTTAATTAATAACGACCGGATCAATACCTTTAACGACCAAATTATCCTTCATTGAAGGCCTATTTTCTTGTAGTGGCGCGCGAAGGTCTTCATCGAGATAGTGATGAAGGACCTGCGCCTGCACTAGGTGCTGATGCACTAACAACTTTGCTAAGTTTGCAAAATCTCCGTACAGGCTCTTGGGATTTGTTTGGAATCATGTGAAAGCAAACGAACTATGCTATCCCACCAAATTTAGCATTTTGGTCTCAATGGAGTCATCAAAATTTCCATTGGAGGTTGTTTCAACAAAATGTGGGTCCCATACCTAAGGTTTCATATATACCAAAATCCAAGCAATAAACTAAAACGAGCTCGGATGCCTCGAGATCCAAACCATGAGTTTCTCTAGCCTAAAATTGATATTTTAGAGCTAACAGAGCTGTTAGAATTGGCATCTAAGGCCATTTACCATATGTTTTGGCCCGAGACCATATCCATAACTTCAAACATATAACAACGGGTTCTGTTGTTGCTAAAAATATTTGTGGTAAAGGGTTGTACATGTCATAAATCAAAAACAAGGGTAATGATGAAACTTGTCATGACTACGCCTTGACTAGTAAGCCAATCACCAAAATTAATACGAAATAAGAAAAACAACACCAAAATCCCAAGACTACTAGAACGAAGTTGAACCATACATACATACATAAGGATAGCGGAAATCCGAATATTAAAACAATACATAAACCATCCCAAAACCAGTTGTCATAGTGTAAGAACAATCTACATATAACTTGAAGTCTGAAAAATCCAAATGATAATCCAAAAAAGGATACAAGTCTGTCTCTGAATACAAAACAAGACATAAACAAGATAGGATGGGTTAGGAGGTCCACACTGGAAGCATTGAGTGGCCACTACCTCAAAAGTATTAAATCACTACTTGAACTCAACTGCTATGTGGTACACTCGTACCTGGGTCTGCATCGAAAGAGCATAATAGGGATGGTATGATCCACTTGTACTCAATAGGAATCATAGGCTGACTGAAAAAGTTGAAATAAGGTATATAAAATACACTCTATGGGCATGTCACCTGCAATCAGAAAATGTCCCAAACGGTAGTCCATACCATCTCTACTAACAATTCTAATTATAACACATATATCAAGTACACGTACAAATAAAAGGATAAAATAGATAGATATCAAATCAATATGAAAATACCATATAAAAGGTGCAAATAGTATGAAATACAATGAGAATGAGAATGATGATGATAATGATGGTGTGATAAGTCTGAGGTTATTGCACAATCTCCATATACACATACCGACCACTGCTCCTGAAGTAGGACCCATAAGGGGTTCGCAACCCATATACAATCTCAATAACCAATTCAATCTAATATCTATAACTCCTCTCCAGCACATAATCTTCAATAGAGGATTCTAATAGATGTCATATTTCTGTTAAAAAACCAATATTTCTACAATGGTACGAATGTCTCATGAATGAATATATGAAGAAGATGTAATGCTCACAACCAAACTGGAAAGTGAATCCCAAATCTAACCAATACACACACAAGTAAGCTAAAATCCACTCAGTAAAACCAATCATCCATGATTCATTATAATCCATGTACCATTAGAGTGAGATGTGCAAGTAATATGTCATTGATACCATATAAACCACAACTTAGGCATTTCCACTAGGATGAAAACAACCAAATATATATATACATAAGGCCAACAACATCATATAATACACCCATATAATCCACACATAGCAAATAGAATCTCAAGCAATGAATAACAAAAACATAGGCTCCCACATGAGCACATAATAGTATTAACACTACTTCATGATTAATACTCATACCCTTTACATGCTTTTATATCAGTATTAACTACTCACCCTACTCTGAAGAAAGTTAAGACTTAACCTACCTCGAACAGTAAAATCTTGATCCAAAAGCCTTCAACAAGGAGTTTTCCCTTTGAATGGTCTCAAAATCAACTAAAATATAACTCATTTTTAGTAGGGGTCAAAACGAACCCCTAAAATGGGTTTTTGAAAAGAAGTAGGTAAAACTAGAATTTTAATTCATAAATAAGATACCCATGATTAAAATAAAGCCATAGAATAAAATCCAAGTAAAAATGGGTTTAAAATGAGGTTTAAATTTGAAGAAAATCATTGTAGGCCTTCTGGGCCAAAACTCTCAAATTTCACTTTTGAAATTATATTTTAACAAGCTTTAGATGACAACAATCGAAGTAAAATGATTGAAATAGGGATTTGGAGCTTACCCAAGCTTGAAAATGAAAGAAATTGCTCAAAAAATTGAAAACTCAAAGCTCAAAGTCTAAAAAATGGAGAAAAATAAATTTATATACTATACCATGGCTAACCGCTAAAATGGTCAAGTACCACTTTAGCAGTACCCGCATGCATCCCAGTTCACTAAATTGACAAGGGTCTGCATTAGCGGCCTACGCTAAATTGCACAAGCTTTGCTAAGCTAACCTTTCCCATATGAGAGTCGCGTCGTTAAATCAGAAAAATAGCAATTTAGCATCCACTTCTAAAGCGGCCAAAAAGGCTCTTTAGTGGCAGCACCAGCTGGACTTGAAAATATTTTAAGTCTCTGCCAACCCCTCAGAATTTATTTTAAAATCTTAAGAATGAAGAACTATGCTACCATATCAAATTCACTACTCCAGACTCAATAAAGACATTAGATTTTGTAAAGAGATTGTTTTCACAGAACTGGCCCCTAAAACCCAATTTCACAATTTTCTAAATCAAGGGTCAAAATAAGATATATGATACACCAACCCAAAATTGATGTTTTAGATCTACTACATAACCACTTTTTTCCATCAGATGCACATAATAATAAATGTTGAGCAAAGTCAACTATAAAGCCCTTTTAACCTCCAAAAACTGTAAACTTGCAAAAAATACATCTAAGTGCATTAGAAACATTACCAATTATCTCCACGCTCTAGAAATATCACGAAGCAACTACAAGGAGAGATAAAATAGTCAAAACACATAAAAATAAAAGTTTGACAGAATCAAGACCTTACAGTACCTCTCATTTATCATGAGTGTTTGGATTAATTTTTTAGTATGAGAAGGGCATCTGATGTGTACTAAGGTCATATAATACCCCTAGCACAATGTTAAGATGAAAGTATCCTTGCTGATTTAGTTTTGGGCAAAGTTTAAACTAGGGTCAACTTCAAACAAGCACTCTTCTTAGAATATAAGAAGTTAGGGATACTAATACCCACCATAAAAGACCTTTGATACTTATTTCCAAGGCAACCAATCGTTTATTAATCTGCTTTTTGAGTAAAACGTTATGACCATTCTACTAAAGATCGTCCGTGCTGAAAAATGGAGGACATTGTACTGGGTTAGGTCACTATATCAAACATCATTATAGTGATAAAAAATAGTTTATAATCTATTTTTGAAGACTTTCATCTTTCAAACATTAAAATTTTATTTCTAAGCCCTAGAGGGGCGATTTTCTCTTGGTTTGGGTGGAAATCCTTCATTAAGGTAATATTCCTAATCCTTCTTAATAATGTTTAATTAGTTCATCTTATAGAATATTTGTTATGATGTAAAACATAGTCTTGAGTATGTTTTAGATATCCCAAAACTCTTTTCATTGTAATTCAATGAGTTTGATTGGGATTACTCATATACTAACTCAAATTTATTAATAGTGCATGCTATGTCTGGTCGCGTACAATTCATGATATATATCAAATTTGGTAACACTCTTGTGTAGTCTAACTATGAGACACTTTCAACTTCATTCTTTTGAAGTGCAAAGCTCGCATCTAACAGACTCTTGACAATACTGAAATCTAAATACTTGAACTTATCAAGTACTTTTTCAATGTAATATCTTGTGAAAATGCCAACCCTTGTGGAGTTCTATGTATTCTTATCCCTAAGATCACATCCGCAACTTGAAGGTATTTTATATCAGACTTTATCTCAAGCATTCATTTCATAGCATTTTGTCAGAAATGTCTCTACTTATGATCAACATATCATCCACATATAAACAAACAGTGACTTTTTGATTTGGAGTGTCTTTAATGTAAACATATCTATCACATTCGTTTATCTTGAAACTGTTTTCCAACATGGTTTGATCAAACTTTACATGTCATTGTTTGGGTGCTTGTTTTAGTTTAACAGATTGATTTAACAAGTTTGCACACTTTCTTTCTTTAACAGGAACCATAAAAACCTCGGGTTGTTCCATATAAATTTCTTCCTCCAATTCTCCATTTAAGATGTTGTTTACGCATTCATTTGATGGATTTCAAGATCATATATTATCGTTAACACAATTAACATCCAAATGGAGGTTATCCTTGTTATAGGTGAGAATGTGTCGAAGTTATCAGGACCTTCTTTTTGTCTAAAATCTTACATAACAAGTCTTACATTGTATTTGTTAATATTATCACCAATTTTAATTTTCCTTTTAAAGATCCATTTAGAACCCAAAGGTATATTTCCTGGAGGAAGATCAACCAATTTCTAAGTATGGTTGCTCAAGATTGAATTAATCTCTCTTTTTACCTGCCTCTTTCTGAAAGGATGCGTCTAAAGATGACATCAATTTTTAAATATTTGAGGCTCATTTTCAAGAAGAAATGTTACAAAATTTGATCCAAAGAAAGTCAACGTTCTTTGATGTGTACTATGCCTTGGATTCTCATTATTAAGGAAATTCTCGTTTCGTTCATCTCGAGTTCGTTTAAACCCTTAACTAGAAAAATTATGTCCAATTTTATACGAATAAATGTGTTCAAAGAACTCAGCATTATCTGATTCGATTACCTTATTTTCATGAATATCCAAATGTTTGGATTTGTGAATAAAAAATCGACATTCTTTACTACTTGTAACATATCCAATGAACACTTAATCCACAATCTTAGGTCCTATTTTTATATTTTTAGGTATAAGAACTAGGACTTTATCTAAACACCCCCACACTTTGAAATATTTTAAGTTGAGTTTTCTTCCTTTTAATTTTTTGTGGAATAAAATGTGTCTTGCTATAGGGCATTCTATTGAGTGTTCAGTTTTCTTTACGAATAACTTTTCTCTACAAGTTTTGAGGCAAACCTAAACTTCTGAGTAATGCATTCATCATTTCCTTTAACATTTGACTTTTCCTTTATGCAATTCATTTGGTTGAGGTAAATATGGGGTAATAGTTTGATGAAAAATTTCATTTATAAATATATCTCCTAAAAGGAGATTCATACTCTCCATCCCTAGCACTTCTTATCATTTTGATATTTTTATCCAACTGATTTTCAACTTTAGTTTTATATTGTCTAAACGTGTATATTGGCTCATCTTTATCATTTAGCAAATAAACATAACAATATCCAGTACAATTGTCAATAAAAGTTTTGAAATACTTTTTATAACCATGAGATGGTATTGACTTCATATCACAAATATATGTATGGATTAAGTCTAAGGAATTAGAATTCCTTTCAAAAAACTTATACAGATACTTAGCATACTTAGATTACACATGTTTGATACTTTTATTTATTGCACTCGTAGTTGGAAAAAACTTCTAAATTAATTAGATTTTGGAAGGTTTGTAATTGATATGTCCTAAACATTCATGCCACAATTAATTTGACTCTACTAAGTAAGAATAGGCCTCAACTTTCTTCATTTCAATAGCCATTACATCAAGTTTGAAAAGTCCCTCGTTGAGGTAGCCCTTTCTTACATATGTTTTGTTTTTGCTTATTACAACTTTCTTCGAAATAAACACACAGTTAAATACATTTTTAACGAGAAGTGTTGTTGACACTAAGTTCTTCCTAATAGTAGGACATGGAGAGCATTGTTGAGAGCCAACACCTTGTCAAAATTCATTTTTAGGAATATCTTTTCACTTTCTTCAATCTTGGTTGTTGCATTTTTATTCATGAATATCACTTCTTTAGGACTAGCAGTATCATAAGTAGAAAAAGCTTATTTTTCCACACAAACATGTCTAGTGGCTCCTAAATCAAACCACTATTCATTTGGATATCAAACTAGATTGCTTTTAGTGATCATAACATACAAATTCCAATATGTTCAGTTGTTTTCAACATGTTTATCGGATCTCTCTTATTGTTCTTATTCAGAATCTAACTATTTAGAGCTTTGTGGCCAATATCACTACAATTGTGGCACTTACCTTTGAATGTTTTCTTATTCTACTCTGTCTCTTGTCTAGAAGACTTCATCATTGTCTTATTATTTGGAACATCATCCTTAATAGGATTTGCAACAATCATTGGTGATTTTTCATTCAACTCATTATCCTCTTCTTCTTAGAGTTTTTGCCCTGATTTTCTTACCAAATAAGTTTTACTTTTTCTTAGAAGGAAAATAAAAGTAATACCATCATTACTTTTACTTTTCCTAAAAATGAAAATATAAAACTTTTTCATATTTTGCAAACCTCTTTCTTGGAGGAAAGATTTTTGAACTCTATAAATTAAAGGCCCTCATTCTCATTCATAACATAGTAGCATCCGTAATGTCGTCATTTAAGAGTTTTGTTTAGGGGAAGATTTTCTCCCAATAGTGTTATGTTTTGTCTAATATTAGTTTTCATGTGTAGGCCAATTGGCCAAATAATGTCAATAATATATTTTTAGTATATTTGTATTTGTCTTCTGAATTATCACCGTCTTGATTTGCAAACTATAAGCTTCCGCCTGACGCCTTCTCAATTTCGAACCCAATAAGTGGGATCAGAGATAATGGCTCAATAGTCTGATTGTTCAGATTGAGGACATGTTGAGATCAAAGTTGTAACCAATTTTATGATAATGAAGATCTTTGTCTAGCTACATATGGAGAAAAAATTCAAACAATTTTTCAAAAATTCTGCTGCTAATCCATCTTTAAAACCAAATCAATTTTCAACCCATGTTTATGGGCTCCAACTTTAAAGTCCTGCTTACTTTTAACGCTTGGGCTCCTTTCAACTCGTGCATTTATTTTTAACGCATGAGCTCCACTGTTAACCTGGGACCTGGGAGACTTTCAATGCACAAGGTTCCACTTTTAAAACTGTTTACTTACAACAAAGGGTTCCAATAATGTCAACCTATGTTTTTATTTTTAACGTATAGGCCTCTAATTTTTAACCCATTTCAATTTTAAGCATTGTAAGAAGCAGTGATATATGAAAATCGTGTGAAGTAGGAAGATCAAGATTATTTTTCCAGAAAATCAAGCCAAAAAGGGGCGATTTGTTAGGGTTTTTGCCCTGATTTTCTTACCAAAATTAAGTTTTATTTTTTCTTAGAAGGAAAATAAAAGTACTACCATAATTACTTTTACTTTTCCTCAAAAGGAAAATGTAATTTTTTTTATATTTGACAAACCTCTTTCTTAGAGGAAAGATTTTGGAACTCTATAAATAGAAGACCTCCTTTTTCATACCATAACACAGTAGCATCCACAATGTAGTCGTTTAACAGTTTTGTTTAGGAGGAGATTTTCTCCTAATAGTGTTATATTTTCTCTAATATTAGATTTCATGTGTAGGCCAATTGGCAAAATAACATCAATAGTATTTTTTTTAGTATATTTATATTTGTCATCTGAATTATCACCATCTTGTTTTGCAAACTATAAGCTTCCGCATGACGCCCTCTCGATTTTGAACCCAACACTTCTATCTTAAGATAACTCATACGATCTTTCAATCCATACAATTGGTTTTCAATCATTACTTTTTTTGAAATATGAGAATCTATACTTGTGAATATTTGCATTTATGTTTGGTCAGCCAAAATAACATCATTTACTATCATTTTTTGATGTTCACATCAAATTTTTTTTTTTTGATTTCTCTGCCATTTCCATTGGTAGAGCAATATCTGAATGACTTGATGATAAAACATTAGCTGCCGTTGGGACAACACCATTTACAACCGAATCAATTTGATGCAACATTAGCCATCGTTGGGACAACACCATTTACAACCGAATCAATTTGTTGTTTAGTTTCATTCATCATTTTCTTGTCAATCTTTGACATACACTTTAGTATTTCAGAATACTAACAATAAAGACTTTAATCTTTAACCAACTTGTTTCTAGTCAATGATAAAGTTTTTATAGCTTTAAATCATTAACTGATTGAACTTTAAAACTTGATGAACTTTTTATGACTTCAAATCAGAATCAAATTCAAACAGAGTGAAACTCCATAAGTTTCAAACTCCAGAAATCAATATAGATATTTTAACGAATCCGTGAATTTTTTATTTTCTTCGAACCATATTCCTACACTGATTTCTCGGTGAAATTTTTATATTCTTCTAACCGAAGAGATAGAAATTAAAATATTTTAATCTCCACAAAATTATATCCAATACATATTAACCAAGTAATTGATTTATAAATGATGATAATTTTTTTTTTCATTTCACCAAACAACCACAAAAATCAAATATATATTTTCTTAACTTTTTTTATGATTGTTATTTTTTGGGTATAGTAAAAATCTGTATTTTTTCAACTATAATTCCAAACACATTCAAATTAACATATGAATAATAAAAATAAAATTTAAAATCTATATTTACAACTTTGAATTTTAATAATAAGTTCAATCCAACATATGAACAACCAAAAATGAAGTTCAAACTATTTTCTTGAAAATAGAAAAAATCTTCGTTGAAAATAGAAAAAATGAAATGTTAAGAACTTCAACATAAGTTCAACCAACTTATGAACTATCAAAATGAAGTTTCAAGAACTTCAAACACAAGTTCAAACAGTTGAAGAACTATTAATATGAAGGTTAAACTGTTTCTTGGAAAAACATTAAAACCCACTTTAAGAAATAGAGATGAAACAAAAGATTCAAGTTCTCCGAATTCACGTTGTGTCCTTAAGAAAATTATTTCCCTCAAGTACTCGAGATTATGTAATATATCCACCCAGAATAAATAAATCACTTCAAAAAAATAATGATACCTCAAATTCTATCGAACTACGAACGCACTCAACGACAATAAATTGCACTAGATTTTTTCAAGAAAGGAGAGTACTTTTTCTTCAAAATTTCATGATTATACCAGAGGAATAATTCAGATATTTATAGTCATCAAGGTGTTGCTTCATGATGAGAAACAATGGTTCAAAAGGTGCACCCCTTAATAAAGGTGCTACTCTTCGAGTAAGGTGCAACTTTTCAAAAAAGTCACAACCCATTGGAAAGGTCATAACCATCCAAACCGAAAAAATGCCTATTCAATTTGCATCCTTTATCCAAACCGAAAGACACCTCTTTGTTTTTCATTCACACCTCTTAAAAACCCAACCGTGAGTTCATTAAGAATTTCTTTCATGATTCATTCATAAAATTTCTAAAGAATTTTTCTTGCTAAAATATAATTTGATTGTAAAATGCAAAAGGAGAAGCTCGAATGCTACTTCAGTTGCAGAACTTTCATCTCTTTTTGTTAAACATAGAACCTGTGTTATATAATTTAGCTTCAAAATTCCTATTTTAAAGTTACACATACAACAATGTAACTATGCCCAATTATTGATGAATTTAATCTCTTTAATTGATGTTAGTTTCAGAATCTTGTCATGGATTATCTGGTTTTAATATTGTTACTATCACATATGTTCTCAAAAAAATATTTATTCTTTAGACAAGGTGTTCTTTAGTTTGTTATAAAGTGCAAAGGGGCATTGTAGTTGAAAAGAAAGCAATATACCTGATACTATGCATAACAAGTTAATATGTACAAGTTTTGCTGCTTTGTTCACTGGTAACTAACAATTTTTATCATAAAAATAATTAGGAATTATTTTGAAAAATCTAGCGAACAAATATTTAACTCTCTATATAGTAAAGTATCAAACTAAATATGCAGTATAAGCAAATCATGCATATCATAATTGAGTAACTTGATTAAAAAAGTGAACACCCTTGTTTAATAACAGATAAGAAGTTTTGGGTCTTTCTTATGTATAATAATGAATTCTTAAAGTTTTCTCTTAATAAGACAAATAAAAACATTTTATCCTTTTGATATCTTAGGATCTAGGAAAATATGTAATGCAGTCACGAAAATGTGATACGTGGAATGATTTATGAACTAAATATCAATTGGGCCGTCTCTTCTCAGTAAGAAAAATGAAACCTTTCAAGGATAGTAGCTAGACACTACAGTGATTTTCTAATGCATAAAAGGTAGATTCAGTTATTCGATACAGTATTAATAGGTTATTGACTTTAGCCATGTGAATCTAACTTGTAATATCACATTTGACTATTATTGATTGAAACTTTGGTCACTTGATAGACATCTTCATCATATAACACTGCAAACGAAAGTGTGTCAAGTCTAGACCATAAGATTCAGAAGAGGGCACTGTTATTATTGAATTTTATGTTTCAATCAACTATAGGCCAAGTGCATCGGTTAAAATATTTTTATTTATGTTTCAATTAATTTTGAAACAAATGCATCACTTAAAAGATTTTGAGTTACAAAGAAAATGAATGTGAATTTTACGATTCATTCATTTACGTTTTAGGTTCTTGAAAGGAAGATAATTTTTGAAGAGCAACATTTTTGAATGTTACTTATTTTGTGGCTAAGTTGAATCCCAAAGATAGAATTGTTACTAGTTCTTCTATTTGCTCGTGGGAGAGACTCCAACTATCTTCAAGAAGTGTATTATCGTGACTCTAAGACAAACAAGTTTTATTTTGAATTTCTTGTACAATTATCATTATTGTTCTAATTATTTGAAGATAGTTGTCTCAATGGCTTCTACATCAATATCAAATAGTATTTTATCTTTGCCTAATCCTAATTTTAAAATATTTGATGGAAAAGACTTTTCTAGAAGACATGGAAAGATGGAATTCTTTTTAAGACGATTAAAATTTGCATATGTTCTTAAAGAACCTTGTTCTAATGCTCCTGGTTCTGAGGTAGCATCTGATGAGAGGTATGGGACACTCTTCAAGATATTTATTTTGCAGAAGAGGCGAGTTCTAACAAATTTTTCATTTCAAATTATATGGAGTTGAAAATGGTTGATGACAAGTCAATCACTGAACAAGTACAAGAATTCCAACTTATAGCTAATAAAATTGCTATATCTGGAATTGATCTTGATGAAAACTTTCATGTTGGTGCTATTATATCAAAACTTCCTCCATCTTAGAAAGAGTACCGAAGCAAACTCTTACACAAAAAGTAAGATTTGACTCTTGAACATTGTTGCAACACTTACAAATTGGACAAGAGACATGATAGCATGATAATAATAGCTTGAACGAACCTGTCATAAAAGCTCATATGGTTGAAGAAAAATCAAACAAGAAGGAACCTGAAAATAAGAATTTTTCAAAGGCAAAGAACACTACAAATTTCAAGCATAATGGTGCTAATTTTAAATATGGTGAATGCTATCATTGTCATAAAATTGGTCACTATGCACGTGATTGTAGAATTCTCAAAGCCAAAAAGAAGAAAGAAAAAAAAATAAAAAAATGATCTTGTGACAATGGTCACAAAAACATTTGTAGCGAAAGATCAAGTGGAATGGTGGATAAATACCGGCACAACTCGTCACATATTAGGTAATCAAAATTATTTCAAGACTTATGAATTAGTGGAGGATGGTAAAATTATATATATGGGAAACTCCTCCTATACTAAAGTTATGAGAAAAGGAACTGTTGAATTGAAATTTACTTCCGAAAAGATAGTTACATTGATGGATTTATTGCATGTTCCTGATATTCGAAAGAAATTAGTGTTAGGTATGCTTCTTTCAAAGCATGGTTTTAAAATAGTTTTTGAGGTAGATAAGTTTATTTTATCTAACAATGGAATGTTTGTTGGAAAAGGTTATGTTGCAAATGGAATGTTTAAATTCAATACTGAAAGTGAAAATATTTTTGTTTATCTTGTGGAGTCTTTGGGCTTATGTTATGAACGTCTTGGATATGTGAATTTTAGATCCATTCAACTTATGGTGTATAATGGATCAATAAAATATTGAGGAAGAAATCATACTACTAAGTGTCTTACTTGTAGTAAATGCAAGATTACAAAGAAACCCTTTAAGATAGTTGAAAGGACTTCCACACTTTTGAAATTAATTCGCACTATATTTGTGAGATGGATTGTTTGTCACATCATGAAAAGAGGTATTTAATCACTTTTATTGATGACTACTCAAGATATACTTATGTGTTTCCATTGAATACAAAAGATGAAATATTTAAGACTTTCAAAACATATAAAGCAGAAGTTGAAAATAAATTGAGTTTGAAAATTAAATCAATTAGGTATGATAGAGGTAGAGAGTACTTAAAGTCAGATTTTATTAATTTTTGTGAAAAAGAAGGCATTCAAAAATAATTGATCATGTCCTATACACCACAACAAAATGGTGTAGAAGAAAGGAAAAATAAGACTTTCATAAAAATGGTTAATTCTATGCTTTATGGATCTGGTATGTCTGAAAATTTATGGATTGAAGTTTTACTTTCAACATGTCATATTTTGAATAGAATTACTTCCAAGAATCATGATGCATGTCCATATGAAATTTGGAATAATCAAAAATCAAATATAAATTATTTTAAAGTATGAGGTTGCTTGGCTCATGTTCAATTACTAGATCAACATTTAACCAAGATTGGCTATAGTGGAGTATATTGTATGTTTATTGGTTATTCACAAACCAGTAAGACTTATAGATTTCAAAATCTTGAGACCTCAAGTCCTCACACAATTATTGAATCTTTACATGCTAACTTTTTTGAGCATATATTTCCCAAGAAAAAAGATTCTTTTGAATAAGATGCTAGTTCTTCTATTTCTCCTCTTAAAAGGAAAATAGTTGAGCCATTGGAAGAAATGAAACCTATTAACTATTAATTAATTAATACTCATCTTTTGCATAAAACTTTTATCTTATAAAACAGTGTTTCTTTTGTTTGAAAAGACAAGAACTCAAAAAATAGTTATCCCCTTGAAAAACATTTGCGAGACGTTGATCAAATGATGAAACAACCAATTCAAGAATAGAAGAGCAACATTCTTGAATGTTACTTATTTTGAGGCTAATTGGAATCTCGAAGATAGAGTTGTTACTAGTTCTTCCGTTTACTCGTGGGAGAGACTCCAACTGTCTTCAAGAAGAGTATTATCATGCCTCTAAGCCAAACAAGCTTTATTTTAAATTTCTTGTACAATTATCATTATTATTCTAATAGTCACAATATTAGAGTAGCAACTTAGAAAAGAAAAGCCTAAAGTAGGCAGTAAGGAAAATGGACTAAATGAGGCACTATTAGTTCACCTTGAAATTGACATTATTCGATAAAATTCAAAACTCATATATTCGTTACAGTTAGGAAATAACATACCCGTTACCAGATTAAGGAACTCTTCACTTGTCTTATTACATATTTGCACTTATCTTATGAGTACAAAAACCTAAGAAAGAACGAAAAAAGAAAGCTCGGAATACTACGAGCATCATGCTATGTTGGGTTTCCTCATTGCTTTGTCACATCTTCAAATGCAGATCATATTTTCTGCTTGATTGAATAGTGCTACATCCTACAGGATTACCTTTCTTTTGCCACTTCCCTTTAACTAAATAGAGGATTGAGTGGACTTCATCAAAATGAGGTGCCATGGCATTCTTTGTATTATCAAGCCACTTCATAACTCTCTTCAATGGGACTAATATCCACTCAAGATCCTATTATAACTTAATTAAATAGGATTGTTAGAACTTAACTATCTATTCACCTTGAGTAGAATCAACTGTCAATAAAAGGATCTTTCATAGGTTCTAAGTTCTAACAAGCTACTGTTGGTCTACTCATCTCCGATCCTCAGTTCTTTTTCCATTTTCTTCGGTACACCATTGATATGGCTCAAAAATCTGTACGAGAACAGCCATAAAACCACTCTACTGATCTGTGATATCTTGGTGTTATTTTTTTTTATGTGACATTTAATTTCGTATTATTTTCAGTGTTTTGAATAACTTTAAAAAGATTTTGTGATTATTTGAAAGAAATTGCCTTCTAGCTAGACATTGCAGTGATTATCTAATGCCTAAAAGGTTGATTCAGTAGTCAGTACAGTATTGACAATAATGAGAGAAAAGTGTGCGGCGTGGACGCTTCACTTTCGATGCTGCACGCATCTAAAAATGCACTACTTGTAGAGAATCAGACACACCCCATTAACATTGTTGAAGAGTTCTAGCAACGTAAGTCTTGATCTTAAAATGCTTACATCATACAATATCCGTGATTTACCCCGTGAACATATTATTTGTTTCAAATCTTCCAATCTTGTTGCTCCGCCTCATGAATGTTGTAATGGCTTCAAAACTTCAACATTACTGAAATATGTTTACTCTATTTGCCGCTTAAGTATTTTTGTCTTTTTGCTTGCTCAGAATAAGTCTTTGGTTCATTGGTTTGGCTTAATTTGTAATACATATGATAGTTGATTCTTTATATCGTGTCATGTTTCTGTTATTGGACAATTCTATTTATTTCTAAGATTTCTGATTTCCACTCCTTATTGACTAAGATTAATATGTTGACAGTGCAGGTCAGGGAGAACAATCTTCATAAGGAACGAAGTCTGTTATCATCAAGTCCATTGTCATTTCTTTTGTTGCTGGTTGTTAATGGGTTAAAATGTATCACTGTCCAAAGGAGTTGGTTGAATTTAGCCATTTGAATGATAGAGATTCGAGTAACCAGCAGATGGCTTCATGGAAAGTTAAAAGACACGAGAAGCCAAATTTCTTATGTTTTATTAAGGGTGGTTAACGATGTTCCCATTTGCACTTGCTGAATTGCTATTGTGCTCTTGTCTTAGGATTTGACAAAGATAATACTGTACAATTTCGATGGTTACATCTTTTTTTATGTAATGTGATGCTTTTAGTTAAAATTTTAAATGAAGATAGATTGATTGTTTTTCTAAAAAAATATTTTTAGATGTGTTAATTATACATACACACGTGCTTATGAAACGAACGATTAATATCTCCAATTTGAAATTTCAGATTATTGAAAGTTACTAGATAATCAGAAAAGGTAAACTAGTCGCTGAAGAAGTTATTACAATCGAATTTGTTGGATGTAATCAAGATTTAAACGACTGAAATTACTATTAATGAAACGAAAATTTTGTAACCCATCAATGTTTTTCTTAGCTAAATTTTGACCCTAAAATATCAAGTATTGGCTTCTAGAATGATTTATACTTATTTCCCTATGGAATCCCTTATATTTCAACTTTCCATTACGTAGATGACTAAATAAGCTTTCCGTCGATATAAGATTCGTCTAAAACATACACTCGGTGAAGAAGTTATGGCTATTTTATGTGCTAATCGTAAAACATCATCATTTCTGGTGTTTAGCGTGTCGCGGATAGGGTTTAATTAGCAGTTGTCAAATTTCAGTGGGACCTCACGATAGTGGCTCGTCGCGGAGGATCTCAATTTCCCATTCGTCAATTTCCAGTGAGCCACCGCGATAGTGGCGCGTCGCGGTGGCCCATAAAATGGGGTTCCCAGTTTAATTTTTCCAGCTTCGTTCAGAAGTTAACAAGGGTAATTTGGACTTTTTCCAAGACTCTAAAAAGGTCCAAACAGTAGATTAAGACCCTTTCAAGTAGAATATATGACATTCTCAAGAATTTCCTCAAAATAAAAACCCTAGTTCATATACTTCTGCTCCAAGAAACTCAAGATTCAACTGTGGGTTTTCAAAATTGACTGAAGATTTGGAATCCTCAAACCGTATGCTTAAAGGATCATCCCTTACTCTTCGTAATCGAGGTACGCGGGGTTTATCCTAAAAACTACATGGGCTTGAAATTGTTAAAGCATGATTTAAAGGTTTTGATACATGTATTTTGTGGGGATTTTGAAAACTATATTATTGATTATGCATTTCAAAAGTTTCAATGCTACTATTGCTTTGGCCTTGTGGTCTTTTCCCCTAAATCGATTTACATATATATGTATATGTATGAATTTGAGATTTAAGATTGTTGAGAGCATAAATTATGAACTCCCTCACTTGTATTGAATTAAAGATTATGGTTTTGTGATTTGAAAGATGTTTTTGCAATATCCTGGCATTTGAACATGATTTGGAATTGTTGAGAGGGTATTTCTTGATATTAATATGTTCTTGTGTGTATGAGAAAGAATTACATGTGTTTACACGATGTTTGAAAAAAAGAAAGATTCATTGAAATGCTGGTCTCAAAACTTATGTTTTGAATGCAGAGATTTATGATAGACTAATAATAGCTTAGAGATGTGACTTACAAGTCAATGGTATGACGATACCATATGTATTTATTTCATAACAGATTATGTTTTCAGAACATGTTTTCAGAGTATGTTTTCAGAGACTGTATGTTTTGATAGAGTTTTAAAAAGAGGCTTAAAGAGGGTTAGGTGGTTAGTCGAAGAAGGCGCGAGTTTAATCAACTCTTAGCCTGTAACTGTATTTTCTGATACGGGTAGATTATTATTGTACGCTAGCGACGGTCGTGTGGCATAGTAGATTCAAAGACTCTGACCCTTACGGCACACTTGGTTTGGGGGCTTCGCTACCGAGTTTATGGCAATTTCCATATAGCCCATGGAATTTTTCAGAGTTATAGGGTATACTAGCTAGCCCAGAAGTAACACAAATTTCTTAGAGATGAGATGATTTTTACTGAGCCTTTAAAATGCCCATGTGAATTCTTACTACATGATATACTTATGAACTATTTTAAATTTCTCTCATATATATTGATTTATAAATAATTATTTTGGATATTCTCTGTGTACCAATACATCTGTATTGACCCTCTCTCCCTTACCTCTCAGGTTCTAAGACTCATTCTAGGGGTCCAGATACGTAGTAGATAATTCAGACAGCTGATCAGATTGCGCATCAGTGAGCCTTCTCTATTCCAGAAGTCCTATCTTTTCAGATTATGTCACTTAATTCAGTTTTGGTATTCTGGGAGCCTGTCCCAGTTTCAGACAGTTGTCAGATTTTCATGTAGTAGAGATTTCGCAGACGAAGTCAGATGTTATTTAGATGTATTCGATTTACAGTTTCCACAATTATGTTGAATTCAGAGTTGACCCTGTTTTCGTAGTAGATATATTTCCGCATCTTCTTTATTATATGAATATTGTGCATAATTACCAGATAGAGAAGGGCGTTCTGGGCCTTCATGGTTTGGGATGTCTGTCATGGCTAGGCCCTAGTTTGGGTCATGACAAACTTGGTATCAGAGCACGGTTCATGGTCACAGGGTGTCTGCGAAATCGCGTTGGGTAGAGTCTTGTTTATGGGTGTGTAGCGCGCCACACTTATGAGTAGGAGACTACTAGGAGTTTAAGAATGTTCCTCTTCTTTGTGATTTAGTTCATGCTTCAGAGTATAATCTGTCCCTTAATAATAACTTCTTGCTTTTTAGAAAACCAACGATACCTCCCCGTCGCACCAACATTGATGCTCGGGATGATGAAGTACATCCCACCCATGGTATGTGAACCCATAACAGAGCTCATACCCCAGAACCTGTTCCTATATCGGGAATAGCTTCTATACCGACCAGTCCTCCTAGAGCTCCCCAGATGGGGGCCAATCGCACTCAGCCTTATGAAGGAGAGGTTTCTAATGCTGAATTCAGATAATCTATTCACATGCTTGCACAATTGGTAGCCATACAGACTTAGAGATCGGAGGATACTGGGTCTGCGTCTGTTACTTCTGAGGTTACTAGTGTGGGCCAGTTCATGAGAATGAACCCGCCCAAGTTCTCTGGCGCTAAGGTAGAAGAGGACCCGCTGGAGTTTGTAGATAAAATGGAGAAGATTTTCAAAGTAATAAATATTAATTAGGTGGAGGGTGTTGAGCTTGCAGTATACCAGCTAAAGGATGTAGCGAAACAATGGTACAACGAGTGAGAAGATACCACGGGCAATAGTTCTGAGCCCACAGTTTGGGATGAGTTTGTGGAAGATTTTCTTGACTGATTTTTTTCTTTAGAGATGAGAGAAGCTAAAGCAGAGGAGTTCATGAACCTTAAGCAGGGTAAAATGAGTGTTCAGGAGTATACTTTAAAGTTTAACCAGCTGGCCCGTTATGCTCCTGAGATGACGAGTAGTATGAGGACTTGAATGAGGAAGTTTGCTTTCGACCTTTCAGATGATCTGGTGCTTGAGTGTCAGGGAGCTATGCTAAAAAGGTTTATGGACTTTGCTAGACTGTCAGTCCTCATGCAGCAAGTTGAGTAGAAGAAGAAGATAGTCAAATCTAGGGAAAAGGACAGGCAGGAAAAGAGAGCCAGAGCGACAGACCAGAGTCATAGTCAGCAACAGAGCAATAATTGGGGCAACAAATGGCAAAAGAAAAAAGATTGGGGTAATGCACAGTCGGCAGCTAGTGCTCCCGTGTCCAGACCCATAGCTGAGCAGCACACCTAGAATTTTCAGTCTAGTCAGGGGCTGACGATGCAGGGTAGCAGTCTCAGGGAAGTGTAGCCTAGACCTCTCGATCCTATCTGCACTGTGGGAGATGCAGGAGGAATCATCCAGGGAGATGCCAGTTTGGCAATTTGTGTGTTATTCATGCAGCCAGCCAGGTCATATCCAGAGAGACTATCCGGCAGCAAAGAGTAATGTTGGAGGAGCCAAGTCGCAGGCAAATTCATCTGCACCACCACCTCAGAAGGGTGAAAATTCAACTGCCGAAAATGGTCAGAACTTGTTGTATGCTTTGACCAACCACCAGGAGACAGAGGCCTTACCAGATGTAGTCATCAGTACATTGCAAATCTTTTATCGTGATGTGTATGTATTACTTGATCCCGGGTCTACCTTGTCTTATATGACCCCATACATGGCTGTTAGTTTTGGGTTTGAGACTGAGGTGATTGCTGAACCTTTTACAGTTTTCACCCCGATGGGAGATTCTATAGTGACTAGGAGGGTGTATAGAAATTATGTTGTGTCTATTTTCAGCTGGGAGATCGAGGCAAATCTCATAGAGCTTGATATGGTTGATTTTGATGCCATCTTAGGGATAGACTGGCTCCATTCGTGCTATGCCACCTTGAATTGTAGGACTCGAAGAGTCACCTTTTCTTTTCCAAATGAGTTGGTGATAGAATAGAAGGGACATTCTTTAGCACCTAGAGGGCACTTCATATCTTATCTCAGGGCCCGTAAACTTATTTCCAAAGGTTGCTTGTATCATCTTATTCGGGTTAAAGATTCTATTGCTGAAAGTCTTCCTCTTCAGTCTGTCCCCATAGTGAATAAATTCTCGAATGTCTTTCTAGATGATCTCCTAGGAATACCACCTAATAGGTAGATAGATTTTGGTATTGATTTATTGCTAGATACCCATCCTATTTCTATTCTGCCATATAGGATGGCTCCTGTAGAGCTAAAAGAGTTGAAAGAACAGCTAAAAAATCTTCTAGATAAAGGTTTTATCCGCCCCAGTGTGTCTCCTTAGGTTACACTTGTACTTTTCGTGCGAAAGAAAGATGGTTCCTTTCGTATGTGCATAGATTACTGCCAGTTGAATAAGGTCACAATTAAAAATAAATATCCCCTTCCTAGGATTGATGGACTTTTTGATCAACTTAAGGGTGCTAAATGTTTTTCAAAGATAGACCTTCTTTCGGGATATCACTAGTTGAAAGTTAGAGAGTCAGATATTCCCAAAACAGCTTTCCGAACCAAATACGACCATTATGAATTTTTAGTCGTGTCCTTTGGGTTGACTAACGCCCCTGCAGCTTTCATGGATCTAATAAATAGAGTTTTTCGTCAATTTCTAGATCTGTTTGTCATTGTATTCATTGATGACATTTTGGTATATTGTAAGAGCGAAGAGGACTATGCCAATCACCTCCGAATCATCCTTCAGACCCTTAAAGATCATAAGTTGTATGCAAAATTTTCCAAGTGTGAATTCTGGTTGAATGCTATTGCGTTCTTAGGGCATATTGTGTCTAGTGAAGGGATCAAATGTTGATCCCCAAAAGATTGAGGCAGTGAGGAAATGGCCCAGACCCACAAATCCTACCGATATTCAGAGCTTCTTGGGTCTGGCGGGTTATTACAGAAGATTCGTTGAGAGTTTTTCAACCATAGTTGCACCACTTACTAAGTTGACTCAAAAAAAGATTAAGTTTTTGTGGTCTGACTCTTGTGAGAATAGTTTTGAGAAGTTGAAAGACAAGTTGACTACTAGTCCTGTTTTGACTCTTTCGAAGGGTACAAAAGGTTTTGTTGTATACTGTGATGCATCCCGAGTGGGACTTAGGTGTGTTCTTATGTAGCACGGTAAGGTAGTGGCTTATGTATCTAGGCAGTTGAAGGTGCATGAGCGGAACTACCCTACTCATGATTTAGAGTTAGCAGCAGCGGTTTTTGCACTTAAGATCTAGCGACACTATTTGTATAGGGTACATGTTGATATATTTACCGACCACAAGATTTTATAGTATGTTTTCTTGCAGAAAGAATTGAATCTCAGGCAGAGACGATGGTTGGAACTTTTAAAAGACTATGACATGAGCCTGCACTATCATTCGGGCAAAGGTGAATGTGGTAGCTGACGCCCTTAGTAGATTATCTATGGGCAGTCTTTCTCATATGGGAAAAGAAAAAAGGGAGATGGTGAAGGATATTCACCGACTTACAAATCTAAAAGTGCAACTTTTAGATTTCAAGGATAGAGGAGTGGTTGTTCATGAGATAGCTAAATCTTCCCTTTGTGCAGAAGTTAAAGAGAAGTAGGTTGAAGATCCCATATTGATACATATCAAGAAAGATGTGGGTTAACAAAAGGTATTATCTTTTGAAATTGGTGGTGATAGTGTTTTGAGATACTAGGGTAGGTTGTGTGTGCAGATGTAGATAGTTTGAGAAAGATAATCCTTGACGAACCTCACATGTCGATGTATGTTGTTCACCCTGGCTCTACTAAGATGTATCATGATTTGAAAACTATTTATTGGTGGAATAATATGAAGGGTGATATGGCAAACTATGTTGCCAAGTGTTTGAATTGTCAACAAGTTAAAGTTGAACATTTGAGGCCAGGTGGTTCTTCTCAAGAGATAGCTTTGCCTTTGTGTAAGTAGGAGGTGATTAATATGGACTTTATTATAGGACTTCTGAGGTTCCGAAACCAGTATGATTCTATTTGGGTGATTGTAGATAGGTTGACCAAGTCAGCTCACTTTCTATCTGTCAGGAAAAATTATTCGGGAGAGGATTATGCCAAGTTGTTCATTGTAGAAATAGTTTGTTTGCATGGGGCACCTGTGTCCATTATATCTGACAGAGTTAAATAGTTTTCTTCACAGTTTTAGAGATCGTTTCAAAAGGGTGTAGGTACCCAAGTGAATTTGAGCACGACTTTCCACCCTCAAACAAATGGGCAAGCTGAGCGCACCATCTAGACCCTTAAGGATATGTTGAGGGCCTGCGTGACTGATTTTAAAGGTAGTTGGGTAGAGCACTTACCATTGATAGATTTCACATGTAATATTAGTTTCCATTCCAGTATTAAGATGGCACCATTTAAGGAATTGTATGGGAGAAGATGTAGGTCACCAATAGGGTGGTATGAAGTAGGTGAGACACAGATATTTAGGCCTGATCTTGTTCATCAGGCAATAGAGGATGTAAAAGTATTTAGAGAATGACTTAAGAAAACTCAGAGTAGTCAAAAGTCCAACGCCGATGTTTGGAGAAGAGATCTAGAGTTTGAGGTTGGAGATTATGTATTTCTCAAGGTTTCTCCCATAAAGGGAGTCATGCTGTTTAGGAAGAAAGGTAAGCTGAGTCCTCGCTATATAGGACCATATCAGATTATGAGAAGGATATGTGGAGTTGCGTATGAGTTAGAATTGCTAGTTAGTTTGGGTTCGGTTCATCCGGTATTTAATATATGTATGTTGAAGAAGTGTATTGGAGACCATTCTTTTGTATTTCCTGTCGAAGAGATCAAAGTGATAGACTCCTTATCCTATAAAGAAGAGCCTATAGAGATTTTGGATCATCAAGTTAGAATATTAAGGAACAAAGAGATAGCGTTAGTTAAAGTTTTGTGGAGAAACCAAAAAAATGAAGAAGCGACTTTGGAATCAGAAGTTGACATGAGAGCTAGACACCCAAACATTTTTGATCCAATAGATGACGAAATGGAAGGTACAATCCTTGCCTTACTCTTTCTATGCCTTAGTATGATTGACATTATACTTGTCTGTATAACACGTCAACATTCAGGGATGAATGTTCCCAAGGAGGGAATATTGTAACGCCCCAAAGTTTTTCTTAGCTAAATATTGTCCATAAAATATTAAGTATTTACTTCTAGAATGATTTTACTTATTTCCCTATGGAATCCCTAATATTTCAACTTTCCATTATGTAGATGACTGAATAAGCTTTCCATCGATATAAGCTTCGTCCAAAACATACACTCTGTGAAGAAGTTATGGCTATTTTATGTGCTAGTCGTAAAACATCATCATTTTTGGTGTTTAGTGCGTCGCGGAGAGGGTTTAATTAGAAATTGTCAAATTTCAGTAGGACGTCATGATAGTGGTGCGTTGTGGAGGATCCCAATTTCCCATTTGTCAATTTCCAGTGAGCCACTGCAATAGTGGCGCGTCGCAGTGACCCATAAAATTGAGTTCCCAGTTTAATTTTTCCAGCTTCGTTCAGAAGTTAACAAGGGTAATTTGGACTTTTTTCAAGCCTCTTAAAATGTCCAAAAAGTAGATTAAAACCTCTACAAGAAGAATATATGACATTCTCAAGATTTTCCTCAAAACAAAAACCCTAATTCATATACTTCTCCTCCAAGAAACTCAAGATTCAACCGTGGGTTTTCAAAATTGACTGAAGATTTGGAATCCTCAAATTGTAGGCTTAAATGATCATCCCCTATTCTTCATAATCAAGGTATGTGGGGTTTATTCTAAAAACTACATGGGCTTGAAATTGTTAAAGCATGATTTAAAGGTTTTGATGCATGTATTTTATGGGGATTTTGAAAACTATATTATTGATTATGCATTTCAAAAGTTTCGATGCTATTATTGCTTTGGCCTTGTGGTCTTTTCCCCTAAATTGATTTACATATATATGTATATGTATGGATTTGAGATTTAAGATTGTTGAGAGCATAAATTATGAAGTCCCTCTCTCGTATTGAATTAAAGATTATGGTTTTGTGATTTGAAAGATGTTTTTGCAATATCCTAGCATTTGAACATGATTTGGAATTGTTGAGAGGATATTTCTTGATATCAATATGTTCTTGTGTGTATGAGAAAGAATTACATGTGTTTACATGAGGTTTGAAAAAAAGAAAGATTCATTGAATTGAATTATTGAAATGCTGGTCTCAAAACTTGTGTTTTAAATACAGAGATTTATGATAGACTAATAATGGCTTAGAGATGTGACTTGCAAGTCAATGGTATGACGATACCATATGTATTTATTCCATAACAGATTATGTTTTCAGAACATGTTTACAGAATATGTTTTCAGAGACTGTATGTTTTGATAGAGTTTTAAAAAGCGGCTTAAAGAGGGTTAGGTGTTTACCCAAAGAAGGTACGATTTCAAGCAACTCTTAGCCTAAAACCGTATTTTCTGATACGGGTAGATTATTATTGTACGTTGGCGACGACCGTGTGGCGTAGTAGATTCAGAGACTCCGACCCTTGTGGTAGACTTGGGTTAGGGGCTTCACTGCCGAGTTAATGTCAGTTTCCATATAGCCCATGGAATTTTTTAGAGTTGTAGGGTATACCACCTAGGCCACTACGAAGAAGTTCCGGGAGTTACGAAGGAAAGTTACACAAATTTCTCAGAGCAGAGATGATTTTTACCAAGTCTTTAAAATGCCTATGTGAATTCTTACTACATGATATACTTATGAACTATTTTAAATTGCTCTCATATATATTGATTTATAAATGATTATTTTGGATATGCTCTGTGTACCAGTATATCTGTATTGACCCTCTCCTCTTACTTCTTTATTCTGAGACTCAGTCTAGGGGTCCAGATAAGCAGTAGATAATTCAGACAGCTAATCAAATTGTGCAGTAGTGAGCCTTGTCAATTCCAGAAGGCCTGTCTTTTCAGATTATGTCACTTAATTCAGTTTGGGTCTACTGGGGGCCTGGTCCCAGTTTTAGACAGCTATCAGATTTTCATGTAGTAGAGATTTCACAGACTGAGTCAGATGTTATTTAGATGTATTTGATTTACAGTTTCCATACTTATGTTGAATTAAGAGTTGACCATGTTTCCATAGTAGATTATGTTTTCGCATCTTCTTTCTTATATGAATGTTGTGTATGATTACCAGATAGAGAAGGGCATTTTGGGCCTTTATGGTTAGGAATGTCCGTCACGGCCAGGCCCTAGTTTGGGTCGTGATAAATTTGGTCTTTTAAAGGATGTGTAATGACTGGATCTTTTGCTGCCGTTAAAGATTTTTTAACTACTGGATTTTTAATCCGGTCTTTTAATAACGGAGCTTTTAGTGGCTGGTGGCAACTGGATCCTTTCCACCCATTGTTGATTAATAACAACTGGATCAATACCTTTAACAACCAAATTATCCTTCATTGAAGGCCTATTTTCTTGTAGTGGCACACGAAGGTCTTCATCGAGATAGCGATGAAGGACCTGCGCCTGCACAAGGTGCTGATGCACCAACAACTTTGCAAAGTTTGTAAAATCTCTGTACAAGACCTTGGGATTTTTTTGGAATCATGTGAAAGCAAACAAACCATGGTACCCCATCAAATTTTGCATTTTGGTCTCAATAGAGCCATCAAAATTTCCATTGGAGGTTGTTTCAACAAAATGTGGGTCCTATACCTAAGGTTTCGTGTACACCAAAATCCAAGCAATAAACTAAAATGAGCTCGGATGCCTCGAGACCCAAACCATGGGTTCTCTTGCCTAAAATTGATATTTCAGAGCTAACAGAGCTGTCAGAATTGGAATCTAAGGCCATTTACCATAAGTTTTGGACCGAGACCATATCCTTAACTTCAAACATATAACAACTGGTTCTGTCATTGCTAAAAATATCTGCGGTAAAGGCTTGTACATGTCCTGACCCAAAAACAAGGGTAATGATGACACTTGTCATGACTATGCCTTGACAAGTAAGCCAATTACCAAAACTAATATGAAATAAGAAAAACAACACCAAAATCCCAGGACAACTAGAACGAAGTTGAGCCATACATACATAAATACATAAGGATAGCAGAAATCTGAATATCAAAACAATATATAAAGGATCCCAAAACTAGTTGTCATAGTGTAAGAACAATCTACATATAACATGAAGTCTGAAAATCCAAATGATAATCCAAAAAAGGATACAAGTCTGTCTCTGAATACAAAACAAGACATAAACTAGATAGGATGGGTTAGGAGGTCAACACTGGAAGCATTGAGTGGCCACTACCTCAAAAGTATTAAATCACTAGCTGAACTCAACTACCATGTGGTACACTCATACCTGGGTTTGCATCAAAAGAGCATAATTGGGATGGTATGACCCACTTGTACTCAATAGGAATCATAGGATGACTGGAAAAGTTTAAATAAGGTATATAAAATACACACTATGGGCATGTCACCTGCAGTCAAAAAATGTCCCAAATGGTAGTCCACTCCATCTCTGCTAACAATTCGAATTATAACACATATATCAAGTACAAGTACAAATAAAAGGATAAAATAGATAGATATCGAATCAATATAAAAATACCATATAAAAGGTGCAAATTGTATGAAATTCAATGAGAATGATAATGACGACGATGATGATGATGATGGTGTGATAAGTATGAGGTTATTGCACAACCTCCATATACACATACCGAGCACTGCTCCTGACATAAGACCCATAGGGGGTTCACAACCCTTATACAATCTTAATAACCAATCCAATCTAATATCTATAAATCCTCTCTGGCACTTGATCTTTAGTAGAGGATTCTTAAAGATGTCATATTTCTGTCAAAAAAAAATAAAATTTCTACAATGGTACCAATGTCTCATGAATGAATATATATGAAGAGGAAGTAATGCTCACAACCAAACCAGAAAAAGAATCAATACACAGATAAGTAAGGTAAAATCCACTCAGTAAAACCAATTATCCATGATTCATTATAATCCATGTACCATTAGAGTGAGATTTGCAAGTAATATGTCATTGATACCATAAAAACCACAACTTAGGCATTTCTACTAGGAAGAAAACAACCAAATATATATACATAAGGCCAACAACATCATATAAGACACCCTCATAATTTACAAATAGCAAATAGTATCTCAAACAATGAATAACAAAAACATAGGCCCCCACATTAGCACATAATAGTGTTAACACTACTTCATGATTAATACTCATACACTTTACATGCTTTTATGTCAGTATTAACTACTCACCCTACTCTGAGAAAGTTAAGACTTAACCTACTTCGAATAGTAAAATTTTGATCCGAAAGCATTCAACAAGGAGTTTTCCCTCTGAATGGCCTCAAAACCAACTAAATTATAGCTCATTTTTTAGTAGGGGTCAAAACGAACCCCTAAAATGGGTTTTTGAAAAGAAGTCGGTAAAACTAGAATTTTAATTCATAAATACGATACCCATGATTAAAATAAAGACATAAAATAAAATTCAAGTGAAAATGGGTTAAAAATAAGGTTTAAATTTGAAGAAAATCATTGTAGGCCTTCCAGGCCAAAACTCTCAAATTTCACTTTTGAAATCATATTTTAACAAGCTTTAGATGACAAAAGTTGAAGTAAAATGATTGAAATAGGGATGTGGAGCTCACCCAAGCTTGAAAATAAAAGAAATTGCTCAAAAAATCTAAAACCCAAAGCTCAAAATCTCAAAAATGGAGAAAAATCGAGAAAAACAACTTTATATACTATACCAAGGCTAACCTCTAAAATAGTCAAGTACCACTTTAGTGGTACCCGCATGCATCCCAGTTCGCTAAAGCGGCAAGGATCCACTATAGCGGCCTTCTCTAAAGTGCACAAGGCTTTGATAAACTAACCTTTCCCATATATGAGTCGGGTCGTTAAATCAGAAAAAATAGCACTTTAGCATCTACTTCTAAAGCGGCCAAAAAGGCTCTTTAGTGGCTGCACCAGCTAGACTTGAAAAATTTTCAGGTCTTTGCCAACCCCTCAGAATTTATTTAAAATCTCGAGAATGAATAAGAACTATGCTACCATATCAAATTCACTGATCCAGACTCAATAAAGATATTAGATTTTGTAAAGAGATTGTTTTCACAGAATTGACCCCCAAGACCCAATATCACAAATTTCTTAACTGAGGGTCGAAATAAGATATATTATATACCAACCCAAAATTGATGTTTTGGATCCACTACATAACCCATTTTTCCATCGGATGCACATAATAATAAATGTTGAGCATAGTCAACTATAAAACCCTTTTAACCTCCAAAAACTGTAAACTCGCACAAAATGCATCATAGTACATTAGAAACCATACCAATTATCTCCACACTTAAGAAATATCATGAAGCAACTATGAGGAGAGATAAAATAGTCAAAAGACATAAAAATAAAAGTTTGACAGAATCAAGTTCTTACAGTACCTCTCATTTATCATGAGTGTTTGTATTAATTTATTAGTATGAGAAGGGAATTTGATGTGTAATAAGGTCATACAATACCCCTAGTACAAAGTTAAGATAAAAGTATCCTTGCTGATTTAGTTTTGGGCTAAGTTTAAACTAGGGTCAATTTCAAACAAGCACTCTTCTTAGAATATAAGAAGTTAGGGATACCAACACCCACCATAAAAGTCTTTGATACTTATTTCCAAGGTAACTAATCGTTCATCAATCTGTTTCTTGAGTAAAATATTATGACCATTTTACTAAAGACCGTCCGTGCTGAAAAATGGAGGACGTTGTACTGGGTTAGGTCGCTATATCAAACATCACTATAGTGATAAACAATACCTTTTAATCTATTTTAGACGAGTTTCACCTTTCAAACATTAAAATTTTTTTCTAAGCCCTAGAGGGGCAATTTTCTCTTAGTTTGGGTGAAAATCCTTCATTAAGGTAATATTCCTACTCTTTCTTAATAATGTTTAATTCGTTCATCTTATAGATTCATTAAAATGGTGAATTTATGGTGAAATTCTTGTGGTTTAAAATTCCAGGCTCATGAAATTATGGGAAAAACCCATGGGTATAGATATTTTCACTAAGAATTAGTGTTAGCTTGTGAATTAACTCCTTATAGAATAGAATTAAGGTTCAAAAATATAAAAGTTAATAGTTCGGGATCTTGAATTCTATAAAGGTGGAACTTTTAGCCTAAAAACTCCATTATTGGGGTTGGTTGAGCTTGAAGGAACTATTTGATGGTTAATTGACCCTTGGGTAATTTTATAGACCGTAAATAAGGGTTTAACTACTAGATTTAAATTTCTAAAATATTTATATGAAGACATTTTACTAATTACTCTTATAATTATTGTTTGTTCGACGATTAGCCTCCGAAAATGTTAAGAAAAAGGAGGATCATATTTGATATAACTTAATTATTGCAGTAGTTTGGCACCCAAGTAGGTTATGGTCTTTGAGTAGAAACTGTGGTTAGTAATTATATCTATAATATAGATTTACTGGGAGAAATCATGCTTACGCTTATAGGCTGGGAGTTTGGATGGATTAAATGTGGATTTAATGTAAATAAAGGCTTATGTGTGTTTTATTATATTGTGTATGAATCCTTGATAGTGTTGTGTGTTTGTATGACTCTATAGTGATTGTAAAGTTAATTATGTAAATATAGAGGATGATAAGGAGATTGTTTGAGCTTATAATCTAAAGATTTGGACTAATTATCACATAAAGGGTGAACTTGATATTATTTGTGTTGGAACATGGGATAATGTTGCTTAAAATTAGGGATGAGAACTGATTATGGTATGAGAAGGTAAAGGAATATGACTAAAACTAGATTGTAAGTTGAATAGAGTTTAATCATTGACTGATGAACTAGGTCTTGAACCTAGTAATGAATTGAATATAGGATTGCTAGATAATAACAAAAATCTCAATCTCTATATAAATAAAGAATAATAGGATTAGTAAATGAATTGATGATTGTTGAGTTAGAGTTTAGACTTCTTTTGATTGCATGTGCACTTCTAAAATAAATATGGTTTGAAAATGATTGCTTGAATAATTCGGAGATTGGTCTTCGGTCATGCTATAATTGATAAAACCAATGATTTATATCAACTTGGGATTTAGTGTGTTGAAGTAAGATTGTTGTTTACATGAAATAATTAACTTGAGTTGACCAAGTAAATATTTAGGTGGTTTCCTATTGTTGCAATAAATACTTAAGAAATATAATTACTCAATGATATCCTAATTGTTAGTCACATATAATTGGGTTATACTAAACATGTGTTAACTCTACAAGTATGATTGGTTATTCTCATTGTGGTTCTGATTGTTGTGATATCAGATATTATTACAGGATATACCTATATTTGGACATCTTTATGAAATTGGTTAAGATAATTCATTGGTTGTCTCAGATACAACATTGGTATAGTACATAAATAAGAGCTTGTCCCCAACAAGTTATGACTAGTAGGCAACCATAAGACCCTTAGCATGTATGTAAAATGTATGTATGAGTGTGGAAGTTCCTTGAGTAGACTAGGTATATGATTATTGTTATTATTACTGTTTATATTAGTTCCATCAGTGGATCGAGTTATATTATGTTTATTGTCATAGGTTCCTTGAGGAACTGAATTATGATGTTGCTTGGTATATTTGGGATGCTTGTGTGGTCCGATTACTTATTTTAGGATTCTTATTGTTATAGTCATGTTTATATATTTTGGGGTTCTTGTTGTTAGAGTCATGGTTTGTTGACATGGATATGGTTAGAGTCATGATTTATTGACTTGGATATTATTAGAGCCAAGGTTGTTCATTTGGTCATGGTTTGACTTGACTTGTGCTTGACTGAAGTTGTAGAGTTACTTAAAAAGGATAAGTTTCATAAACTTAAGGTATTTATCATAATGTGTGTTCATAGTTGTATTTGTTATAAGGTGATAATTATTGGGTTTTATTTATCACTAAAGTTAATTGAGGCGTAAGTGATATAGATTGGCTTAATAACTATCGAGTTCAAATAAGTGAGAGAAGGATGGATTTCACATGATGTGAAAGTGATGAATGATCAAGGGTAATAAGAATGGAAATACTCTTAGTTAAAATAAGGGATACAGAAGCATAAGTGGATGAAAGTGTTATGAATTAAAGAGTTATATAAGGTGACTTATTTTTTTATGATTTTTATATTGTGTTTATGTGATCTAACCTTGGTCGGATGGTGATACCTGCTCGTACATAATATTTATATTAATACTAATTTTTCTATACCCTTCTCGGAGTATAGTCTTTATAGGAACCAGTGTTGGTTTTATGACTATTGCAGATTGAAATTCTTTGACAGCTCCTACTCATTTGACTCATAGTGGAAGTTGTGTCCATTTTTACTTTTCCCTTAGAAGCTCTTGTACCTGTTCAGACTAGGTCCTTGGGTAGTTTTTATTTTTCATATTTTTTATCTGTAAAAATAGTTGTAATGAAGTTTTGTTGTTGTTATTTAATAAAGACTTCCATATATCTTCTTAAGGAATAGTAAAGAGTTATCCTATCTAGGTGAATTAGAATAGATGCACTCACGAATTGGTGATTTGGTTCATGATATTTTGGTAACAGAGCTTAGGTTACCGTCTCTCAGTATGAGATAAAATATCTAATAGAGTCCTGTGGATTGGTACATTGACATCCTCAGCTGATCTTCAAAGGGCTATGAGATATTTTACAAAATTATTTCAGTTTCTACATTTATCTCTTGCGGTTTGTATAGTTGCTTGTATGGGTTGAATCTATTTTCTATCTCTCAATTTTAATTGGTATCTCTACAATCACAATTGGAATTTAGTCAATTTCAATTGGTATGTTGAGGAGTTCACAATTGGAACCTAGTTGCTTACAATTGGTATCTGTCTATAAAGTCTAGAACTTAAGATTGTAATATAAATTAAGATGAAATTGGTTGGTTGTAACTTTGTTGGTGTAATATAAGATCTATCTGTGATTTATTGTTGCTTGGTTAACTTTGAATCTATGATAGGGAATGTTGCTAGTTGCCATGGGTTGTGTGGTATGTGATAGAATTTAACTAAGATTGTTTCTTATCTTGTTGTTAGTAACATAAATATTTAAATTGGTACATAAGGTTAATGCCTTGATACTTATGTAAATCAGAGTTTGTTGAATGATTATAAATTTGTGAATTATGATAGGGAAAAATAGTACAAAATTTTGGAAACTCTTGTTTTAAATAGTTGGTACTAGAATAAGTACCATTGAAAATGGCTATTTGTAAGACCCCACAAAATTCTCTCATAGTCGGAGCCTTAGAGCGTGTTCAATAAAGTGTTAATCTAGCCTTAAAAGGTCGAGTAGTGTCTTCTCAAGTGAGAAGTATTTTGAACCATGTAGAACTTTCCTAATATCGACTTTTTGTCATGTAGAGAATTGAATAAGATTTCCATTGATACCAAATTCGTCCAAATACGACACTAGGGTGAAGAGTTAGAGCCATTTTAGTGAGATAGTGTGCCGCCTGACACTTTAGCGCATTGCGGAGCCAGCCAAAATGACAATCATCAAAATTTAGTGAGCCTCTGCGATTATGGCACATTGCGCCAAGGCTTAATTTCAGAGTTATCAATTTCTAGTGCACCAACGCAATTCCACCGTGTCGCGGTGCCTTTCCAGTTTGCAACTATGGTGGCAAGCCAATTTCCACCGCATTGCACCATCAAGCAATTTCTTAATTGTCCAATATCCAGTAAGCTGGCGCAATTATGGCGCGTCACACCAGCATGTAAAATCAGGATTTTTCAGTTTGATTCTAAGGGAGAAAATGGTCATTTTGCTACCCCTATATATAATCCTTAACACGGGATTTGGCCTCATTTTAACCTAAAAAAACTATTTTTCTCTTAAAGTTGTTCAAGAACAAGAGCTAGGGTTCCCAAATCAAGACCCCAATCATCAAGAATCCTCCGTTAGCTTTTTAAGAATCAAGAAACTAAGGTATGCAAATGTTGATTCTTGGGTCCCTTTATCCAAGAAGCTCAAAAAGCCTTTTCTAAATTTCAAATCTCTTATGTTTATGAGTTTTCATGATTCATGTGAATTGAAATTGAAGTTCATGCTATTATTGAGTTTTAATTCATGTTTGTTTACCAGGCTTTCAAGATTTGACCCTAGTATGTGATATTCATGTGATGTTTATAATAAACCCTCTTCAAGTTGCTTGTTAAGTGATGTGTTCATATTAATTAAGTGAAGAAATTATTGAATAAGCAAAGCATGCTCCCCATATGTTTTATAAAATGCTCATGTGAAGGAATTAGAGCCATTATAGCATGTTGACTAGAAATCCCCAATTGTGTGCAAGCCCATGTATGCCAAGTGTTTGTTGAAAAACCTTAGTGAATGAATTGTGGCATAATAGCATGAAATTCCCCAATTATGTTCTCTTTGATACATGCTAAGACTTTAATACATGCTAAGTGTTTGATGAATGAATTGTGACATGAAAGCATGAAGTTCTCCAATTATGTGCTCTTCGATACATACTAAGACTTTAATACGTGCTAAGTGTTTGATGCAAGATCTTGATGAATGGAGTATGAGCCAGTAGCATGTCTCCCTATACTATCACATGTTTATGATTTCTAAATACTTGAAGTGATACTTTAGTGATTGTGATAGTGAATGAATGTCCATAGTCTTGATCATTCAAGAATGGTTATGTTTTACTTTTATGTTATCTTGTCCTGGGGGTAGTTATACCTAACAAATTAGTTGCAATCCGGAGCCCGTGTCAGTTTCCTCGATAATCTAAGTCAAGCAACGACTCTCAAAACTCAGTGAGTTATCAAATTTTGTACTCTCAGCAAGATACAGAACTTAAGAAATCTCAAAAATCTAAGTAATCTCGGTACCACTAGTAATCTAGCCTCTGTTCTGTACTTATATTAGATCTAATAGTATTCAAGTGTTTAGTTCAGTCCTCAGTAGTAGTCGAGTAATCTATCTTGAGCTTAGTATTGTTCAGTCAGATAAGGAGATTCAATAGTATTTTGTCAGATATGGAACCAAGTAAATTCAGATTAACTTAGTTAGATTAATCGAGAAATATGATCAGTATCAGGTTCAGCCCAATTTATGTTCAGTTAAGAATCAGATCAGTGTCTTTAAGTTGGGAGTAGGAGCTAGCACCGAGTGAGGGCTGGGATGGCGACTCCCCATCAAAAAGGCAGAGTCATTAGGAGCAATCCCTGAACTCCAGAACTACTTAGCCAGCGCAGGATACAAGAATTACCCGTTAGAAAAGGCTCATCACCCGCAAGATAGGCTTGACTATTTATGCCTTAGACTTGACTTCCTATGAGGTTCACCTATTTAAGAGGCTTGACAAGAGAGGTATTTACCCGTGGAATGGTATGGACACCCTTCTAGCTGGGGTTATAGGTTGGACCCCACCAGTTCAGATTCAGGGCATGTCAGTTGAGTGAGAACTCCCACAGTTACAGTTTCAGTATCAATCTTCTGAAAAGAACTCAGAAATCAGGGCTGTTAGATACAGTCATCTATCTCAGTGAGGAACTCAGATAGTTCTATTGATTCATGGGCCACCCACTAGATAGGCATGGTCCCATATAAAGTTATTCAGTATCAGTGTTATCAGATCTAGAGATCACCCGCTATATAGGCTTGATCTTAGATTTAGTTGAGCATTCTTGTATCAAATTCAGAGATCACCCGCTAGATAGGCTTGATCTTAGTCTCAAATTCAGCTGAATGTTCTTGTTATTAGATTCAGAGATCTTCATCTAGATAGGTCTGATCTCAGATATAATCTTTTCTTATCATTGTTAGTAGATTTTGGAATCATCTATCAGAGAGGTTTGATCTCCGATGCAGTTAGTCGAGAGTAGAAAGCTCAGAATTTAGTCATTGATATAAGTAAACTCAATTAATCAGTTTCAGTATCATTAGTTTTTGAGATCACTCGCTATATAAGATTGATCTCAACTCCAATACTCAGTTATCAGTATCAGATGATTCAGTGATCAGTATCTCTGGCATTAGTAGTGAGTTCAGATGGCAGTAAAGTAGTATCCGAGTTTCAGTATTTTAAGTCACGATGATTTCAGTTATGGTGCGTGCATTCATTCATATGTTCTCATTCAGTACACTCATAATTATTCAGTTAAGTAATTGTTAAAGCATAAGCCCTGCCATTTAGCCTTACCTTATCCTTATAATCGGTATATTTAGGTACTAACTCATTTGCGCTATGGTGTTTTATTTGACACATAGGTTTGGAGGCATGAGATCCAGAGTACCCTTAGCAGCTCAGTCCCAGTCAATAATAGTAGACATAGCAGTGAGTCCTCTTCAGTCAAGGATGATCCTTATTTTTATTATCATCATATCAGATTTGGTTTAATTTTAGTAGATGGAGTTAGTTGGGGACATGTCCCATCAACTCCACAGTTTAGCTAGTTTAGAGGCTTTCGGATAGGTGTATCAGTATTTTTAGTTTTAAATTTTGATTATTTTTAGATGTTTTGAACCTTATGGCCAATTTCTATATTTATTATCTATATTATGCAGTATTCAGGTACAGATATCAGTAGAGGGTTGGCTTACGATCCTTCAAGAGTATGAGCACCGTGTGACATTCTGGTTCCAGAAAATTGGGTCGTTACGAATTTGGTATCAGAGCCTAAGGTTCAACAGTGTCGTAGGGAGTCTAAAAAGCTGCATTTAGTAGAGTCTTGTGCGTGGGTGTATTGCGCTCCACATATATGTCCATGAGATAATAAGATGTTTTTTTGAGCAGTTTCCCTTCTTTTAGTATTCATATCGTGCGAGTGAGCATGAGCTCAAGTTGATCCTCAGTTTAATCCATCTCTTTCTTCTATTTACAGAGTATGCCTCTTCGCAGAGATAATTCCCATAGGGTTATGACCAGCCACCTCAGCCAATGGATCTTTAGAATGAGAATGTGTTATATATAGAGTTTCAGGTAGCTTTTCAGGTGCTTGCCCAAGATGTGACTAATGTTCAAGGTAACCATCAAGCTGTGACCCTACCTTGGCAAGATGGGGGTTCAGCCATTGCCATAAATAGAGATTTCATGAGAATGAACCCACCAGAGTTCTATGGGTCAGTAGCAGGTGAGGACCCATAGCTTTATCTAGAGGAGGTGAGGAAGATCACCCAGATTATGCATGTTTCTAAGGAGGAGAGTGTAGAGTTAGTGTCCTATAGGCTGAAAGATATTGCTCATGATTGGGTTATGATGTGTAAGAAAGGTAAAGGGGAGGATGCAACTCCCGTGACTTGGCAGGAGTTTTAGGATGCCTTTTTAGATAAGTTTTTCACACTAGAGATGAGGGAAGCTAGGGAGGAAGAGTTCATAAACCTAAGGGAAGGCTCCATGACAGTGAAAGAGTATTGTGTTAAGTTTAACCAGTTGTCTAAGCATGCCCCTGACTTGATAGCTGACCCTAGAGCGAGTATGAGTAAGTTTGTGACTGGTGTATCCAGGTTAATGTTGAAAGAGTGTAGGTACTCTATGCTCAATAGAGATATGGACCTTGCTAGGCTGATGATACATACGTAACACATTGAGACAGATTAGGTGAAAGAAAGAGAGAGTGTGAGTAAGAGAGCCAGAACAGATAGTTATGCACAATAGATTGAGGCAGATCACCTACTAGATAGGCTTAATCCCAGATTCAGTTGAGCATTTTTGTTATCAGATCCAGAGATTACCCACTAGATAGGCTTGATCTTAGTCTCACATTTAGTTGAGTATTCTTATTATCAGATTCAGAGATCTTCCCCTAGATATGTTTGATCTCAGATATAATCTTTTTTTCTCATTGTTAGTAGATTTCAAAATCATCTGTTAGAGAGGTTTGATCTCTGATACAGTCAGTCGAGAGTAGAAAGCTAAGAATTCAGTCATTGATATGAGTAGACTCAGTTAATAAGTTTCATTATCATCAATTTTTGAGATCACTCACTAGATAGGACCGATCTCAACTCCAGTACTCAGTTATCAGTATCAAATGATTCAGTGTTTAGTGTCTCAGGCATTAGTAGTGAGTTTAGATGGCAATCAAGTAGTATCCGAGTTTTAGTATTTCGAGTAACGATGATTTTAGTTATGGTGCATGCATTCATGCATGTGTTCTTATTCAGTACTCTCATGATTATTCTATTAAGTGATTGTTTATGCATAAGCCCTTGCATTTAGCCTTACCTCATCTTCATACTCAATACATTACCATACTGATGCATTTGTGCTATGGTGTTTTATTTGACACCATAGGTTCAGAGGCACGAGATCAAAAGTACCCTTAGTAGCTCAGTCCTAGTCAACATCAATAGACATAGCAGTGAGTCCTCTTCAGTCGAGGATGATCCTTATTTTTATTATTATCATATCAGATTTGGTTTTATTTTAGTAGACAGAGTTATTTGGGGACATGTTCCATCAACTCCACAGTTCAAATAGTTTAGAGGCTTTCGGACAGGTGTATCAGTTTTCGTTTTCAATTTTGAGTATTTTTAGATATTTTGAACCTTATGGGAAGTTTTCATATTTATTATCTATATTATGCAGATTTTAGGGACAGATATCAGTAGAGGGTTGGCCTGTTGTCCTTTGGGATCATGAGCACCGTGTGACGTTCCGGTTCTAAAAAATCAAGTCGTTACACTATTGTTGCTTGATAATGGATATTGAGGTAGGAAAATTTTTGTGACAATTCCTGATTCTAATTTAAGAAAAATTTATTTTGAATTTAAAATTTTGGGTAACTTAAAAGTTTAACTGATCATTGGATTTTCAATTAAGCAAATGAAAGGGTGGATATTCTAGCCTTTTGTATGAAAGTTAAATATTTGATGTAGGCCATGTTGTCTGTTTGACGTAACATATATAATTGAGTATTAGACTTTGTTTGTCTTGGTGATTTTTACTATTGATTAAGTATTTACTGCATTGTTATGATAACTTATAGTTGATAAGGAAATCATGTGATTATCATGGGACCAAAAACCCTTGTAATTGTGAAATAGTAATTATGGTTGTCTATTGGTAGAAATGGTGAATCATGTATTGATTAATAAAATAACTTGTCAGTGACTAATTTTGTTTAACATTGCCCTTATGCCTAATATATGACAATAAATATCGATTCATAGTATCCTTTGAGAATGATATAATTGAATTGATAGGGTCCTTGAAATGAGATAGCTTGATTATGATCGATGATACTTAGCTGTAGAGTGGGTTGAGGAAGTGGGCTTATTAGATTTATTCTTGAATATTCATATCCCTCTTGTTGATCATGATTATACTTAGTGGTCACTACTCATTGAGTGAATGAGATATGTCGAGTTGGTAATTTGACTAACCTTAAGATAGTTGTGGGGCTAAAGGAGTATGGTTATCCTTGTGTGATAATGAATAAGTTTAACATACATAAATTTGAATTAATAGTTTCCTCTGGTTGAAGGTTAAAATTTCTAGGCTAGGCTAGTCTTTGATGAAATTTGAGAGAGGTATGGTTTAGGGCAATTTAGAAATGGATTGGGTAGATATAATAGATTTTAGCCTGATTTTATGTTAGCTAAGATGATAAAGAATCCATAGGACTTTTTGAAATTGAACTTGAGAGCGCAGAACTCAGGTATCAATCTTGACATAAAAAAGTTAGTTCGTGATTTCTTAAATTTAAGCTGTGTTGTTAAAAGATGAAGTTTGGATGAAACTCAGGTATTCTACCTTTCCTATGTCACTATAGAGACATACTTCAAAGTAGAAAAAGTACCGCTATTGTGGGTTAAATGCTGCTATAGCGACATGGGTTGCAATAGCGATGTCGTTAAAGCGGAGTAAATCATTGTTTTATCAGAATTTTCTAAAAATGTTTCATTATTTTAAAAATATGTTTTGGTGAAGGTCAAGGGAAATTTAGGGTGTTTTAGTTGATAAACAATAGTGAGTAGGTGAAAAAGTCATTTCTTAAGGAATTCTTAAAATAATTTCCTTCTAATTTCAGACCTCGTGCTTCTCTTCACCAATGTTCATTCGGAGAAGAATGGATGGTAAGGTAATATCTCTTGTAACAAAGAATTTTTTCTTTACTGAGATTATCTATAGTAAGGGCATGTGCCTCTCATTCATCATAAGTTTTAGAATTAATTCTTTAGTATGGGAGTGTATTTGATATTTACTAATGTCATAAAATTCTCCTTGCACAAAGTTAAGTTGAAATTATTCTTGCTGATTTAGTTTTTGGGTAATTTTAAACTATGGTCAACTTTGAACAAGCAATACTCTTATAATATAAGGATTTATGGATCCAAATACCTACCAAATTAATAATCTACGAGTTTTCTATCCAATTCACCCTACCGTTCATTAATTTGCTTCCTAAGTAAAAAGTTATGACTATTTTACTAAAGACTATCTATACCGAAAAGCTGAGGGCCCTGTACCAGGTCAAGACACTATAGAGTTATTTCTATAGGGACAAAACAATAGTTTATAACCTATTTTTGATGGGGTTCAGTCCCCAAACTCCAAAATTTCATTCCTAAGCTCTAGAGGGGAAATTTTCTCTTGGCTTAGGTGAAAATCCTTCACTGAGGTAAGAGTTTTACTTTTTTTTTAACAATATTTAATCTGTTCATCTTATACAATCATTAGAATGGTGAATTTATGATGAAATCCTTGTGTCTTAGAACCCTAGGTTCATGAAATTGTAGAAAAAAATCCATGAGCATACATATTTTTCCCTAGAAGTGATGCTTATTTGTGAATTAATTCCTTCTATTGTGGAATTAAGGTTAAAAAATATGAAAGTTTATAGTTGGAGATCTTGAATTCTATAAAGGTGGGACCTTTAGCATAATAACTCCATTAATGGAGTTGAGTTGATATTGAAGGAGCTATTTGATAGTTAACTGACCCTTGAGCAATTTTATATATCATAAATAAGGGTAGAACTAGTATATTTGAATTCCTAAACTATTTATTTGAAGACAGCTTATTAATTACTCATAGAATTATTATTTGTTAGATGATTAGACTTTGGAAACGTGAAGAAAAAAAAGGATTATCCATGATATATATTGGATATTGTATGTGAATAAGAGCTCGTCCTTTGCAGGTCATGACTAGTAGGAAATCATAAGACCCTTAGAATGTATATACAAGATATGTATAAGTGCGACGGTTCCTTTAGTGGATTGGGTATATTACTATTGTTACTATGCTTGTTTATATTGGTTCCATGAGTGGACAAGTTATATTGTGGTTGTTGTTGTGGGTTCCTTGAGGGAACCAAATTATTATGTTGCTTGGTATATTTGGGATTATTGTGTCATCCAATTATATGTCATATATTTTGAAATTCTTACTTTTAGAGTTATAGTTTATTGACTTGGATATGATTAGAGACATTATTTGTTAATTTGGATATTGTTAGAGGCAGGGTTGTTAACTTAGTCATGGTTTTACTTGACTTGTTATCTCGTGACTTGTTGATGTGTGAGCAGATGCTAACACATTTAAGGCTTTTAACTGAGAATAATTGCAAAGATTTAAGAAACTTTTGTCATTTTTGATTGTTTTATCTTTTATTTTGCAGTGGAAGTCAAGATGCAAGAGAACCAACAATGATGGAAGTAAAAGAGTTGAAATTTGAAGCAAACAGAAGAGAAGCGTGGCTGGCGACATCCTAATAAGTCGTCAGAACTCTAATAAGTTATCAGCTTCATTGTCAGCCTTAAATAGAGAATGAGATTAAGCTGGAAGAAGTGACCACGATATGTGATAAGTTGTCAGAGTTTTGATAAGCCATCAGGATCATCGTTAACCTAAGGCAAAACATGAGAGTTGAAGTAAATCATCGACGGTATCTGTGATAATATCTAATAAGCCATCACGCTTCATCGTCAGCCTAAGGCAGTGAATGTAAAAAAATGAAGAGGAGCTGACGACATCTGTGACAAGTCGTCAGACTCCTAATAAGGCGTCACAAAATGTTGTCACCTGCCCGAGAAATTACTGAACTCTGTGATTTTGTTTCCATAATTAGGGTGAACTATTTAAAGTATTGTCTAGGGTTTTCTTGAGCGCTGGTACTCAACATTCTGGACTTGAACTTCATGTGTTTCCTCTCTAATTTTTGATATAAGTTTACAGTTAGCTTTGGAGAGAATATCATATTATTTTTCAGGATTTTTCTACTACAATTTAATCTGAGATACAACTGTTGCTATTCATTTTTGTTGTAAGTATTATTCCATAGCATTATGAATTAAACAAGCTGTATTGCTCTTTACAGTACGAGTAGCTAAACCCCTTAACCCGAGTTATGGGATCTATGGATTTGGGTTTGTAACGCAGCTAAGTGTTAAGGATTCTAACGGTGGTAGTAACTTCTTGGTAATCCCTCTGCTTTACACTTTATCTATTGGTTGCAAATAATAGGTCCTGCTTACTAGTGATTTGCTTGAACTAAGAAATCAACCCGAGTAAGAAGCGAGTTATCAACAGGGACTTGGAAGCTACCAACCTTCCATTTAATAATTAATGTTGTAGCAAGATTAATTAACCTAAGATAACATCCTGTTATGGAATATAAACTCCCTAAGTTTGAGAAAATTAGGTAGTTAAATGCTTAAGTAGGCCGAGATACATTTAGTCATAAATTCGACAAGGATAATCTGTTGTTCCTACCTACCACAAGAATCTTGAATCGTTACTAGAGTCTGTCAAATCCCAATACCCATAGTGAACATAACTCTGGTTTTACATAAAATCTTGATTACAAACACTGAAACTAAAGTGACCAATAATTATTTGCTGATCATCAAAACCCCCCATTTTATCTTTTCGTATCATTTGTTTGAATTCAACTTTTAGCTATAGTTTCAAATTAGTTTAATCGCTACTCACATTGTTCACTGTGGGATTTGACCCCAACCTAGTTGAGTTATATATTGACAATGATCGCTTACATTCTCATATGAGAGGTATAGTTTGAGCATTATCAAAATGATGTCGTTGCCGGGGAATACAGTTGTAAATTGAAGTTTGTTTGTGCTAATTGACTATTAGTCAAGTTTCCTAGTTTTACGTTTATTTGTTGTTTGTATTTTCTGCAGAACTTTTGTGGTGTATGTCAAGAACTAGAAGTTCCGGAGGACCATTATTACCATTTAATCTGGAACCACAACTAATCGGCAGAATGGCAGACCAGCAAGAGGCTGACAGGTTAGCAGCCTTTGCTAGAGCTCAGATAAATGTGCAGAATGTCAATCAACAAGTACAACAGCCAAATCATGAGGATGAAGATTTGGGAGATGAGGAGTTGCTAAACCCTAGTAACCCAAGGCGTGCAGAATAAATAGCTGCACCAGTACAATGTAATGCCAACAGGAACTGTTCATTCAGAGCAAGGTATGATCGCCAACTTGTCCAGTATGATTTCAATGATGATGACGATGGAATGGATATAGAAGCTACTATGGGTGCAATTATTCCTCCACCATTAGCACCAGGGGAAAAGTTCAGCATTACGAGTACTATGATTCAACTCCTTAATCTAAAGGGGTTGTTTGGTGGCCTGCCCGACGATGATCCTAATATGCACTTGGTGAACTTTGTCACCATTTGCAAATCTTTTGATAACCCAGGAGTGGGTCAGAATGTAATCCGCTTGAGATTGTTCCTGTTCTCTCTATTTGGGGAGGTAACAATGTGGTTAAATAAGCTGACGCCTGATTCAATAACCAACTAGAGACAGTTGAAAGATGCATTCCTAGAAGAGTTCTTTCAACCCTCCAGGAGGGTACAGTTGAGGGACGAGATCAGTAACTTTAGACAGCTCCCAACCAAAGCTTTACATGAAACCTGGGAGAGATTAAAAAAGAAGCTGACACAGTGTCCGAACCACAATATGACGAACATACACTTGATGGAGACTTTGTGTAGGGCTCTTAACTCTGTGACAAAACCAATTATAGATAATTCTACTGGTGGTTCTTTTGTTAATCTTACATTCCCAGGAGCTTTAAAAATGCTAGAGAGAATGACCAAACAGAGTCGGGCATGGCATAACAGAGACTCTGTGGTAGCAAGCCTCATTGTTTCTATGTGTATGACTAAGGAACAATGCAGAAAAGATGAGCAGTGTGACCAAGACATGGCTCACCTAAATCTGGGTAGCAAGCCCCACTGTTTCTGTGTGTATGACTATAGATAATGCTACTAGGCATTCTTGGGAAAAAATTTGATATAAATCTTTGGGGTATTACAAATAATTATTAAGATTAAACAAATCATAGTTCGGATGGATGACACTTGATATGAATATGATGAATGATCAATGGAAATAAGAATGAAAATACTCTTAATTAAAACAAGGGATACAAATAGTATAGGTGGATGAAAGTGTTGCAAATTAAATTATTAGATAAGTTGTCATGTTTTATTTTTGTGATTTTCACATTGTGTTTATGTGATCTAAACTTGGTCGGTGGATGTGATAATGCTTAAACTACACTCTTGAATGGGTGTAAGCGATCGTTGTCAATATAAAACCCAACTAGGTTGGGGTCGAATCCCATAGGGAATAGGGTGTGAACTCAAGTTGTTTACGAAATAATTCACTGGCAGTTTACTATTTCCTGAAATGGGGGTTTAAATTTCTTAGGCAATTGTTAGTCAATTTGAATTTAATGTTTGTAACCAATATTTTGTGAAATAACTAGGATTATGTTCACTAGGGCTCACGGTACATAATAGATGCTAAAATTAACTCAAGGTTCTCACGGTGGTTAGGATAACAAGCTATATTTATTGATGGTATGCTCAAATATCTATCGATCTATGTAAGCATCTAATTTCCTAATCCTCTCGTACTTAGGGAATCGTAACTAACTGCCCAGATTTTGCGTCAGGTTATTCAACCTTGTTACAACACTAATTATTAAACGAAGCCTTTTTGAGTCCTTATTGATAATTCGCTTCCTACTGTTTATGATTTCTTTCTAAAGCAAACGAAAGTAGGTATGCCTATTGTTTCCAACCAACAGACATAAGTTGTAATATCAGAATTACCAAGAAATCCTAACACCTATTAAATCTTGAGTAATTAATTAACAGCTTATCATAACCTAACCCTAGATTCCATAATCCAGGTTAAAGATATTTAACCACTCATGATGCAAGAAATAAGCACACAATTTGAATTCTTAATTGAAAGGATTAAATTACAATGATGAATGAAATCAAAAGTGAACTTGTATTTGAATCACAAGGCTAAACTCTAAAATATTTTTCTTGAGATAGCCAGAGAGAAAAGTCGTATGTTGTATGTTATGCCAATTGATTGATGGCTCTCCCAATAATAATAAAAACCCTCAAATCAAAGTTTTTATAGTCAACCCTAAATAAGGAAATAAAATGAAAAGTTTTAGATTTTCCTCAGAATAGACAACAGCGCCCATGACGGCCTATTATTGGCCTGATAGCCTATCACAGACGTCGTCAATTTTTTTTTAATGTTGGATTTTGCTGTCTCAGGATGACGAAGATCATGAAGGCCTATCGGGAGTCAGACGGTGTGTTATATATGTCGTCAGGTCCTCCTCTATTTTGACAATTTCTGCCTAAGGTTGACGATGATTCTGACGACTTGTCACACTTTTGACGTCTATCAGCAGATGTCGTCAAAACATTCACTTCATGCCAACTCCCTGGTTACGTTTGATGGAAATTGTGATCACTTATACAGGGGATAACGACTTGCCACAGATGTTGTCAGCCATACCTTTTTTAAGATTTCTCCAGATGTCAACTTCTTTGCCTTCATTTTTGTTGGTCCTCTATCCCATTAGCTTAATCTCTAAAATTAACATAAATACATTAAAAACAACAAAAGTTGCTTAAGGCCTTGCAATTATTCTAGGTTAAAGACTTAAATGTGTTCGCAATTGAGCACACATTAACACCCTGAACTTAAAAGCAATTGCTTTTCCTCAAGCAACTTAATCCAATAAGGGAACATATATCATATTCAGCAGCCAAATTTTCATTTAAGATCGACACAAAGTTATCCTTTTAATGCTAAATAAATTAATACCAACTGTGCATATCATTGAAAACAACACTGTAACACAAAGGAATTAAGTGGCAGCATCAATCTTAGCCGCAATAACCATTCACATATCAATGTCACACTATCTAAACAAGCAAGTAGCTAGAAATGATACCAGTGTGCCCTTACAATAAAGAAATCTCCCTCTTCTCATATAAGAAATTCAACAATGCAAATATGGGGTTCATCACAAGACTCTCATGCTTAAAAGGAAGTTCCAGTCAGTGTATGCCAAGTGCCATAGGCTTGCCCTTATTTTTGTTATCAAAATCCTCAAATAGGTCAGCTAGAATCACTATAGGACTTATTTTACGATTGTAGTTTTGTTTGGGGATGGTATGATATTCAAGGTTATTTAGGGTGACTATGCCTCCTTGACACTACACTACTTTCTTGAGGCTCACTTATCATCCTCTTTCTTTTCTCTTTTTCTCTTATAGGAAATCCAAATTCAAGCTGGGTGTTGCCCTCCTTTCTCTTTTTTTTGAATACCAAGCTTTTACTCTTTCTTCTTTATTTCACCCTTCTTCATACTCATTTTACACCACACACCTCTATGATAGCCACCCTCAACTTAGGCCATTTTCCTAGATCAAGGTGCTCAGTGTCTAAGGAAGGCCAGGGATAAATAGGTTCATTGTGGTATAAATAGGAAGGTGATAGGTGTCATATGAAAGAAAGGGTCAATGTAGGCTCTAAACATGGATCAAGGGGTGTTATGCATACAAGAAAGGATATTTAGGCTAAAAGAGGGTTAATCAATGACGGCCTATTATTCTATCCTAAATCCTATCCTAAGACCATGATAAGACCAACCAGGCAAGTTCTGGCTTTAGCTTACCAAGGGAAATAAGTAATAGCTCACACGTACCTGGCACATAAGTATATCACATGCCACCACTTATTTAGTTCATGAAATTTTTTTTTGTAATGATTATCAGGAAGCCATAACTAATGCCACAAAAAGATTCACAATGGTCATAAGTAAATATAATCCACATAGTTTATCAAACAAGACATTTGAAGGATGTTCAAAAGTCGAGTAAGGACATGTCACTGCTTTTTTGTGCCTGTATTTCTCCTAGTTGCCCAAAGCTATGTTACAACAACAAACTACCCTCAACCCTTAACTTAGAATTAAAGAAACACTAAAATAAGAGTTAGAGTATACCTAGACTGGGTCGGTCTCTGGGATCATAGGTTGCCTCCCATGCAGCGCTTGATTTAACGTCGCGGCATAACTCAGGTATCTCAATTACTTTAGACTTCATCAAGATAGATAATGGTGATGATTTTCATTGATTCTTTTGGGACAATGTAAAGCTTCACCCGTTGCCCATTTACCTTGAATGTGCTGCCATTTTAATTTTTGAGTTCCACTACTCTAGACGAGTGGACTTGACTAACCTTGAAAGAACATGACCACTTAGATTTTAGCTTCCCTGGGAATAGTTTGAGTCTGGCATTAAACAGAAGCACCAATCCCCCTGTTTGAATTCTCGTTTCTCTGTTCTCCAATCATGGTACTTTTCCATCTTTTCGTTATACAGATCTGCTCGTTCATATGCCCTGAGATGAAATTCATCCATCTCATTCAGTTGCCCTAGTCTTATCTCTACTGCTTTCTTCTAATTCAAATTCAACCTTTTGAGCTCCCATAAAGCCTTGTGTTCCAACTCTATTGGCAGGTGGCAAGATTTTCCATAGACTAGCTCAATTGGTGACATGCCAATGGGTTTCTTGAAAGAAGTATGGTATGCCCACAAGGCATCATCAAGCTTTCAAGACTAGTCTTTTCAGCTAGTATTCACCATTTTGTCTAGGATAGCTTTAACTTCACAATTCGACACTTCCACTTTCCCACTGGTCTGTGGGCGGTACGAAGTAGCCACTCTATGTCGTTTTACTCCATATTTTGCCAAAGTTGCTTAAAATCATATATTGCAAAAGTGCGATCCTCTATCACTTATGATAGTATGTGGTACTCTAAAGCGAGAGAAGATGTTCTTTCTGAGAAAAACAACAACCCTCTTTCCTTCGTTGTTAGCCAAAGCCATAACTTCGACCCACTTAGAGACATAGTCAACAACAACCAGAATATACTTCATCTCGTACGAGCTTACAAACGGAACCATGAAGTCAATGCCCCAGACATCCAATAATTTTAGTTCAAGCATCTTAGTCAAGGGCATCTCATGTCTTTTAGAGATTGACCCCTGCCTCTGACATTGGTCACATTTCTGCATAAACTCATGGGCATCCTTAAATAATATTGGCCAATAGTAGCCACTCTGCAATACCTTCCTGGCTGTTCGGTCACCTGCATGGTGACCCCCAACTGGGAAAGCATGACATGCTTCCAGTATGCACAATACGTCTACTTCTGGTATGCATCTCCGTATGATATTGTCTACACATCACCAAAAAAGATAAGGATTATCCCAAAAGTAGTGTGTTACATCATGCAAGAATTTCTTCCTTTGATGGAAAGAAAGATTTTCTAGTATGACCTCACTTACAACGTAGTTTGCATAATTCGCATACTAGGGCAATGTTTCCACAACAGTTGCCAAGATTTATTCATCAGGAAATGCATTATTTATCTTTGTTTCATCACTAGCTTCCTATTTACCTTCTATTCTAGTCAAATGATCCACAACCTAGTTTTCACAACCTTTCCTATCTTTGACCTCGAAATCAAATTCTTGCAGCAGCAACACCCATCTAATAAGCCTTGGTTTTAAATCCTTCATAGCCATCAAATACCTCAAGGCAGCATGGTCAGTGTAGACCACCACCTTGATCCCAAGCAGATAAGCTCTGAATTTTGCAAAAGCATACACCACAGTCTGCAGTTCCGATTCAGATACTGTGTAATTCTTTTATGATCCATTTAGTATTTTGCTGGATTAATATATCAGATGGAACAGCTTATCCCTTTTTTGTCCAGATACGGCTCCCAGGGTAACACCGCTTGCATCACATATTATTTCAAATGGTTTTGCCCAGTCAGGTGCAATAATAATAGGGGCCTTAATCAGCTTCTTTTTAAGGCACTCAAATACCTTCAAGCACTCATTATCGAAGAAAAATTTCACTTTCTTCTCCAAAAGTTTGCAAAGTGGATTTGCAACTTTTGAGAAGTCTTTTATGAACCTTTGATAAAATCCTGCATGACCAAGAAACTATGCACCCCCTTCACTGAAATGAGAGGCGGTAATTTCTCAATAACTTCTACCTTTGATCGATCAACTTCAATCCCTTTTTCAGAAATTCTGTGGCCAAGAACGATACCCTTTTTTACCATGAAATGGTATTTTTCCCAGTTAAGCACTAGGTTAAATTCAACACATCTTTGCAAGGCTACATTCAGATTCTCTAGACACATTCCAAATGAATCACCCACCATAGAGAAATCATCCATGAACACCTCTATAGTGTCTTCCACCATGTCAGAGCAGATAGACATCATGCACCATTAAAAAGTGGTGGGTGCATTGCATACCCCAAATGACATCCTTTTAAATTTCACAGGTGTCATATGGGCATGTGAATGTCATCTTCTCCTGATCTTCAGGACCAATGTAGATTTGGTTATATCTAGAATAACCATCCAAGATGTAATACTATCCCCTACCGGCTAATCGATCAAGCATTTAGTCCATAAAAGGCATTGGGAAGTGGTCCTTTAGAGTCTAAAAGTTTAACTTGTGGTAGTCCATGTAAAATCTCCACCCAGTTACTGGCCTGAGTGGAATCAACTTATTCTTTTAATTATCAACCACCGTCATACCTCCCTTTTTTGGGCACACATTGAACTGGACTAACTCACTTGCTGTCAGAAATTGGGTAAACCACTCCTACATCCAACCACTTAATAATCTTCTTCTTAACCACCTCTTGCATTGGTGGGTTAAGACAGTGCTGATTCTCTATGGTTGGAATACAATCTTCCTTAAGTTGAATTTTATGCATACAGATGCTAGGGGGAATACCAATAATATCTGCGATGGTCCATTTGATTGCTCTCTTGTTCTTCTGAAGGACTGAAATAAGTTCCTTTACCTATTGTTCTTTCAAATCAACTATAACAATAACAAGTAGTATGCTCCCTTTACCCTAAAACACATATCGTAAGTGTCCAGGTAGCTCTTTCAACTCCAATACTGGGGGTTCTTCAATAGATAGCTTAGCTGGTGGCGTTGGATGATTAGCAAGGTCAAGGTCCAGCTTTTTAGGAGCATAAGGATATGACCCCATACTAGTCAAGGCACAAACTGTCTCTTTATACTTCTTAATGCCTTCACTATCATAGTTTATCATGACCGCGGCCAAATGTTCGATAACAAGTTGTTCAGTTCTGGGCACATCCTATTCATCCTCAAAATACACATCAACTACTGATAACACACTTATTTCCTCATGCTGTTTCATTGATTTGCCCATATCAAACCATACAACTTCATCATTCACCCGGAATAAGAGCTCATTCGCTCTCAAATAGATCAACACATTTCCAGTTGCGAGGAAAGGTTGACCCAAGATTATGGGCACCTCAAATTCCACCTCACCATCCAAAATGACAAAGTCTGCAGGGAATATGAAATTTGAAACCTTTACTAACATATCATACAGAATGCCAATAGGTCGCTTTACTAACCTGTCTGCCATCACCAGGCTCATGTTGGTAGGTGTGAGATTCCCCAGACCCATCTTTTTATAAATAGTCAATGGCATCAAATTAACGCTTGCTTCCAGATCACATAGTGCTTTAGTGAACTATATAGTTCCAATTGTGCAGGGAATAGTGATTGCACCTGGATCCGGCTTCTTTTGCATTAAGATCCTTGTAAAAAAAGCTCTGCAAAGGTGGAGATCTACCTTTAATTCGCAACTCACTGCTCATTTCTTGGTAACAAGGTCCTTCATGAATTTTGCATATCCTAGCATTTCTTCAAGTGCCTCAATCAGAGGCACATTTATTGTCAATTGCTTTAGCATTGCCATGAACTTGCTGAATTTGGCATCATTGACCTTCTCCCTCAATCGTTGAGGAAAAGGAGGTGGTAGTCTTGGGATGGTTTTCAACATTACTTCCTCTTCCTCCTCCTTCTTCTTTTTCGACGCATCAACAAATCTATCCAGCTTCTCAAACTCCACTGGGTTGTTTTTTCTGGTTAATCCAGAACTACCTCATGATTCACAGACTTACCCACAGAAGGGCCAGATAAGATCTTACCACTCCTAGTGGTAATAGCCAGACATAAGCCATCAGTCTGCTGACTCTGAACCATTTCACTAGGTAGGTTACCACTTGTTCCTTAGTTCTGTGTTGAAAAAAGTTGGTTCATCTGTTGCTCCAACTGATTGATAGAAGTTGAGTGTGAATTAACCAACTGATTCAGAGTAGAAAATTTACTCTTCATAGGAAGTACCCCTGAGTTGGTAGCCTCAACTCCCTTTAACATTTTTTCCATCATATCTTTCATAGATATCTTCCCTGATCTAGTTGCAGCAGCCTCCCGGTTTTTAGGAAGAATATACAGCCCACTCCTGTCATTACTGTTTCTCCAATTTTCCTGCTCCTTGTCTCTGTAACCAGGCTTTTCATAAATTTTCCGACCTTGATTTTCATAGATATTTCCTTGGAAAGCCCCCTGATTATTAATAGAATTAGCCTCTTCTTCAGGCTCCTTATCAAAATGGTCCTGAGAAATCATAGCCTTTACTTTCTCCATCTTTACCGATAATAAATACTTGGTGAGCAGGTCCACCTGTGTCTTTCGATGGGCCATATATTGATACCTATTCTCATCTTTCTTGTGTTGTTCAGAAGTTATTCCCATAGGAATAGTAGGGTAGTCACCACAGAACCCCTGGTATACCAAGCCCGACTCTGTTTGGCTATCCTATTCAGCATATCTGCAGCATATTGAAAGGAGAGATCAACAAATGAACCACCAGTGACGTTATCTATAATTGGATTCATTATAGAGTTGAGAGACCTGTATAAAGTGTCCATCAAATGTATGTCTGTCATATTTTGGTTCGGATACTGTGTCAGCTTCTTCTTGAATCTCTCCTAAGTTTCATGCAGGGCCTCAGTCGGGAGTTGTCTAAAATTGCTGATCTCATCCCTCAACTGTACCGTCCTGGAAGGCAGAAAGAACCTTTCTAGGAAAGATCCTTTCAACTGCCTCCGGTTGCTTATAGAATCGGGCGTCATCTTGTTTAGCCACAATGTTGCCTCCCCAGAAAGAGACAACGGGAACAACCTTAATCGGATAGCATTCTGGCTCACTCCTGGGTTATCAAAAGATGTGCAAATGGTGACAAAATTTACTAGATGTAGGTTGGGGTCATCCCCAGGAAGGTCTCCAAACAACCCCTTCAGATTTAGGAGTTGGATCATCGTGCTTGTAATATTGAACTTTGCTCCAGGAGCCAACGGAGGAGGAATCATTGCACCCATTGCACCTTCTCCAACCACATAGTCATCATCAAACTCATACTGCAGCGACTTTTCTGTCATTCTGCTTATGCGGTGGAGTTTTGGATTGAGTGGTGCTTGGCGTAACCTCTAGAGATCCTACAAATGAACAAAAACAACAACCAAACATAAATCTAGAAAAACTTAACTAACAGCAAATTAGCGGATACAAACTTTTAGTTTACAACTATATTCTCCATTAACGATGCCATTTTTGATAATTCTTAAACTACACTCTTGAATGGGTGTAAGCGATCATTGTCAATATAAAACCCAACTAGGGTGGGGTCGAATCCTATAGGGAATTGGGTGTTAACTCAAGTTGTTTACAAAATAATTCACTGGCAGTTTACCGTTTCCTCAAATGGGGGTTTCAATTTCTTAGGCAATTGTTAGTCAATTTGAATTTAATGTTTGTAACCAATATTTATGAAATAACTAGGATTATGTTCACTACGGCTTACGGTACATGACAGATGCTAAAATTAACTCAAGGTTCTCACAGTGGTTAGGATAACAAGCTATCGTTATCGATGGTATACTTAAATGTCTCTCGACCTATTTATGTGTCTAATTTCCTAATCCTCTAGGACTTAGGGAATTGCAACTCACTGCCTAGATTTTTGTCTCAGGTTAATAAACCTTGTTACAATGCTAATTATTAAACGAAGCCTTTCTGAGTCCCTGTTGTTAACTCACTTCCTATTGTTTATGATTTCTTTCTCCAGCAAACCAAATTAGGTACGCCTATTTTTTGCAACCAACAGACATAAGTTATAATATCAGAATTACCAAGAAATCCTAACACCTATTAAACCTTGAGTAATTAATTAATACCTTATCATGACCTAACCCTAGATTCTATAATCCAGGTTAAAGATGTTTAGCCACTCATGATGCAAGAAATAAGCACACAAGTTGAATTCATAATTGAAAGGGTTAACTTACAATGATGAATGAAATCAAAAGTGAACTTGTATTTGAATCACAAGGCAAAACTCTAAAATATTGTTCTTGAGATAGACAGAGAGAAAAGTTGTATGTTTTAGGATATGTCAATTGATTGATGGCTCTCCCAATAATAATAAAAACCCTCAAATCAATGCTTTTTATATTCAACCCTAAATAAGGAAATAAAATGAAAAGTTGCAGATTTTCCTCAGAATAGACGACGGCACCCATGACGTCTTATCACAGGCCTGACGACCTATCACAGACGTTGTCAGATTCTCTGTAATGTTGGATTTTGCTGTCTCAGGATGACGAAAATCATGATAGTCTATCAAGAGTCTAACAGTGTGTTATGGATGTCGTCAGCTCCTCCTCCATTTTGATAATTTCTGCCTAAGGTTAACGATGATTCTGACGGCTTGTCACACTTTTGACGTCTTATCAGCAGATGTCGTCATAACATTCACTTCATGCCAACTCCCTAGTTACATTTGAAGATAACTGTGATCACTTTTCACGGGGCTGATGACTTGTCACAGATGTCGTAAGCCATACCTTTCTTTAAATTTCTCCAGATGTTAACTTCTTTGCCTCCATTCTTGTTGGTCCTCTATCCCATTAGCTTAATCTATAAAATTAACATAAACACATCAAAAAAATGATAAAAGTTGCTTAAGGCCTTGCAATTATTCTAGGTTAAAGGCCTTAAATGTTTTCACAATTGAGCAACATCAGGATGAAACCTATCAATACGTGTTGTTTGTACTAAAAGTACTCTTCTATAACTTTCTCAGGGCATAGTATTTTGCAGGAATCAATGTTGGTTTTATGATTATTGCGGATAGCGTTTCTTTACCATCTCCCATTCCTCTTACTCATGGTGGAAGTTATATCCAGTTTTATGGTTTTCTTAGAAGTTCTTATACCTATTCAGAGTAGGTCCTTGGGTAGTTTTTATTTTCCACATTTAATAATTTTAAAAATATTTTTGTAATAAAATTTGGTTTTTGTTATTTAATAGACTTTGACATATCTTCTTAAGATCGGGTGGTAAGGGGTTCTCGTATCTAGATGGATTAGACAAGGTGCCCTTACAATTTAGTGATTTTGATCGTGAAAAATGTTTCGAAATAGGTACATGGCTATAAAAACCAAACAAATTGCTCCATAATCAAATTGTTAGTCCCAACAAGTAATAAATGACTTGGTGCAGTTGTAGGTATGCCCTTGACACAAAAAATGCATGAAAACGCATGAAATAAGTTGGGGGTCATTATAATTAAATAAGTCTATGTTGAAAGTTTACCAATAATGAGACATCACCATCATCATAACGACCATTATGTACAATAAAATTTTTGTTACATAATTATTTTTCTTTTTTAAATAGCAAATCGTCCCTAATTATACTATATGAGCAACAGGAACAACCAACTTGTGAGTTGATGATGAAATCATTATTTCTGAAACATCCTCACGTATCTCAATAAATTAACTAATCTTTGACTAAAAAGGGATATTTCTAAGCATAATATTTATTGCATGTACAACCATTTAAAATTAACAAGTTATTGTATAAAAACAAATTTTCACTAAACTATAATTAAAATCTAACAAATTTTAAACTAAGATCTGACACTCTCTTCTTATGTTTGTAGGTTTGAATTTAGAGACTTCTAATTATGCCTAAGTGTTAAAATTAATCTTGTACTATAGTTAGTATTTTGGATACAAATTATAGTCATAAGAGACCTCTAGCCAGAGTTAAGTTAAAAGATTCTTTACTGATTGAATTTCCATATAAGATTTACTTGGGTAAAATTCAAACGAGCATAACTCTTAGAATATGAAGCATTTTGTGGCCCAAGACCCACTAAATAAAAGGACGTCGAGGTTTCTTTCCAATTCCACTAGTCGTTCATTAATCTAATTTCGAACGTAGAAAGTTATGATTATTTTACCAAAAAGTAGCAGGATAGAAGCATTCAGTGTACCAGTGAGCTGCCGCATATCATGTGATAGAGTACATAACCTACCAGTTTGCATATTTTCGTTTAAATATAACCTATGAGTGAAACAAGTTGCCTAACGTGTTTCAATAAAGCAGTAATAGTTTAAGAAAATGAGTCAAAAGATTATCACATGGAAAACACCCAGTTAAAAAAAGTGTAGAAAACCAAGACCTATCAACAGAATTTAATCTCAAAATCCACTAAAAATTTTTGAGACTTGACAAATGATAAATTACAAGACTTACGTAATCTAGAAATTATAATCTCTAACTCCTACTCAACACAACTCACAAACCTCCCAAGGTATGTGATCCCAAATCTTTGAGTTTCCTAACATGAAGACAATCCTAATTCGGTTTATACTTCCCTGAAACTAGAATTACATCAAGATTACAACTCAAGAACCAATCCTAATACATAAAAACTAAGACACCTTACTTTCTAAGTAATAGAAGCAGGTTTAACAACGTATTTTCTCAAGCTGAGAACGTCCAAGTCAATTTGTGAATTGCCTTTTTCTTTGTAAGTGCACTAGTGACTGTGTAAGTCACTCTCTCTATTTAACCTCTCCAAAGAGTCCATCATTAACGAGACTCCTTTATAAAGTGAAACTCTCAACTCTTCAGAGTTTCTTATGAAGTAGAATTCCTTCTTCAAGTGGAACTCCTTGTTCAAGTAGGCCTCCTTGTTCAAGTAGGCCTCCTTCTTCAATTAAACCTCTCTTCTCTTCAAGTATTTTATGCAAACTCAACTTCTGCATCTTCATATATTATGTTCATATTGAGTATATCAAAATTACATACTTATCCTTTCTTGAAAATACTCAACCTTGTCTTCATGTACCCATGGAATTTATTCGGTACATTGGTGGATCAACTTGACCAACATGTTTCATTTATTTAGAAATCATCAAAACTTTATTGGTTCTAACAAATTCCCCTTTTTGATGATGACAAACCACTACCTTTTTGCATTCACTATATATTCCTAAAACACTTAAACAAGAAAAACTAGAATGAAACAAGTTAGTCATTAAGTTTTGATCATTGAACAACCACTTCTTCCCCCTTTGACATAGTTGAAAAACTGGTTCAAGAAAATTTGAGGACATCATTGAAAAGCTGGTTCAAGAAAATTTAAGACTAGGATTAGTGTTTAATGATCCATGGACACTATCACTATCACTTGGACAATTAGAACTCATAATGAATGGACAAAAACAATGCACTAAGAAGTGCAAGAACAAGACACAAAATAGCAAAAAGTACTATTTCATAAAGTTCAAGATATGTCTACATTAACTAGTACATAAACACATAAGATGAAAAATTTGAAGCTCCAAACCAAAATCCGAAGGCACTAAGAGGTGAGGGAGGATGTAGGAGCATAAAGGAGTAGTTGGGTCAGCTTTCATACAGTCTTAACATTCTCACCATGTTCTCGAGTAAGGTAAGCCTGAAGAGCATCTATTCTATACAGAGGAGTCAATTGCTTAGGCTTATGAGCAGTGTGTGAATCCTTTAATTCAACACTCTTTTCAGTAAGAACATTCCTCAAACATTGCAAAGGGTTATCTACACACCTCCTAAAGTAGGTAAAGTTATGTAATGCATAGACCCAATCACATCTTTCATGGTATGCAAGGAATATACCTGAATAATCACTGAGTATTCCTCAAACACAGGGGAAAGCCAAAATGTATAGGGTAGAGCATGACCTTTGTCATCTTTAAGAAGGACCCTATGAATGTGTTTTATAACAATCCTATGAGGATGGATCTTGACCTTTGTATCCAATAGTTCCATAAGGGTCAAGCCAAGAAAACTTTCCTCAGTGCAATCTTTGTTCCTAAGAATTATCATCTTATGCACAACATCAAAATAGAGTTGACGTAAAGGTGACATTTCCTTCTGAAGAATGCAACAATGGTAAAGAAGTTACGGAACAACATAGAATTTCCTAAAGTTTTCAAATGTAGAAGACAAATTATCCAATGGGGGCATTCTAATTTAACATAATATCCCCACCTAGCCATAGAATTACCTAGAATCCTAGCAATATCTTCAGCTACTAGGTGAATTGGTACCTTTCTCACTATTGTGGAGAATAAATCTCCTCTCTAGTTCCATTAGTGTAGAATTTATACACCTCAGATTTCCTAAATTTCCTATAAAAACCCGCTTGAAGGAACATGTGTGACAACCGCTGGGCTTCTAGTTTGGTCAACAAAATAGTCATAATAGGACTACCACATTTAGTAATGACATGACCAAGAATGAGTTTTCTTTTTTGAAAGTAAAGGAGATAGGACACATTTGAATTAGGAACCTCAGGAGTTTCAATATTCTCAATATCCTTTTCATTCTCAGAGGAGAAATATATAGTGACCTCAGATTCAAAGTCATCAGAAGTAATATGTTTGCTAACCTTTTTCTCAGAATGAGATGCAGATTTAGACCGATAGGACTTAGAAGTGAAAGTAGTTGTAGAATAGGCCTTGGGTTCGTGAGGAGCAAGAATAGATGAGAATTTGGGAATGGCACACTTAATATTTTTTCCTTTGCATACTGTTCATAGCAGAAGATATTTGGATGAGAAATTAGTGGAAGGAACAAGTTTTACAGGTCATTTCTTTTTACTGGCTCAAAGAACTTCAGCAAAAATGCCTCCTCTAGTTATTTTTTATGGCAAATATAAGGAGTTCTGGGTGAAACAGAAAAAATACGTGGTTCATTAGGAGACACATCATTATTAATAATAACGGGAGTGGAGGATTGCTTTTTCTTAGGCTGATATCTAGGCCTTCTTAGAACAATTTTCGTTCTATTCAATTGAGACTAGATAATGCAATTGAACTCTCTGGTCCAATTATTGTTTTTGTTTCTGTATTTCTTATTTATCCACTAGGTCAATCTGATTGGTTCTTTGCACCTCGTTCTATTTTGATATTGAAAATCAAATTTTTGAGATTGACATTGACCATTGTTTTCTAAGTGAGCTAGAAAATTCCTTTTATAGTTATCAAAACTAGAGTTATATAAATAATGGATTCAGAGGCGAAGTGATAAGAATGTCATCAATGTCGACTATTTGAAAAGGAGAGACATTAGAAAAAATGGGATTTGTAATGGAAGGAAAATGAGAGCTAGCTGAGAACTGAGAAAACTGATTCTTTAAATTGGTCCATGTGGAGAAGTCAAACAATTTTATCGGGATAGTTGGAGGAATATGGAGTTTGATATTTGCAGTAGGGTGAAGTACCAATTGTGCGGATTAAGATTCCATTGGTGGGTTAGATCTGGGAATATTAAATGAGGATGAGGAAGCCATGAGTAGAGTGGAACATGAGTTTGATAATAGGAGAAGAAGAAAATAACATGAACTAAAGAAGATTTGAGTAGTTGGTAGTAAGGGAAAGAGATGATAATGAATAGTATATAAAGAGGAGAAAGTGAGGAAGTTGAAACATAAAGGGAATGGATTAATTGATTTCAGAATAGGTGTTTATAGGAAAAAGAAAGTGTGGCAGTGATAGGAAAGTGGTGGCAGCCTTTTGAAAAGGGTGGGACTCTTGGAATTCGGCGGTTACATTTTGTATTAGAACAATTAATACTTGGACCATATATGCTCAATTGTTTCAAATTATATGATTGCAAGGAAATTATATATAATCATACATGAAATTGAAAATAATGGGCATGATAACTTGCATGATCCATCATATCTACACAAATTAATACACATTTATATCAACCCAATAAAAAATTCTGGAATTTGGATGCACAACAAAATATGCAAGACCGGATTAATCAACAATATAGTAAAAAATGTTAGCAAGAAAAATTTTTTTGGTCAATAATTGGAGGAGATCTATGCAATATTAATCATCCTTAATTCTAACTTATTATTTTCAAAATGTTCCCTACTTAATGCCTTAGTAAAAATATCAGCAATTTGATCTTTAGTTGGAAAAAAATAAGTGAGGTAAGATCTTTTTCAACATTATCCCTAAGGAAATGATGTCTTATATCAATATCTTTAGTTCTTTTATGTTGAACATAATTTTTGGAAATATTGATGTCACTTGTATTTCACAAAAAATTGGAACGCATCCAACATCCATACCAAAATCATTGAGTTATTGCTTAATATTTAATAACTGAGCACAATATGATCCAACTGCTATATACTCAGTTGTAGCAGTAGAAAAGGCTTAAGAGTTTTTCTTCTTAGTAGACCAACATATCAGACGTGATCCAAGGAAGTGTACCATACTTTTGGTGATTTTTCTATCCACTAAATAGCTTACATAGTAAGAATCAACATAGCCTACCAAATTGAAATTGCTTTATTTAGGATACAAAAAACCCAAATCAATAGTTCCTTTGATATATCTCAAGATACTCTTTACAAATTTTAAATGAGATTCCTTGGGATCTGCTTGGAATCTAGGACAAATATCCATACTAAAGACAATGTCAAGCCTACTATCTGTGAGGTATAATAGGGAAAGTATCATCCCTCTATAGAGTTTTTCTTCCCTTAATGAACTTGTTTTATCCAAGTCAAGTTTAGTGGCAGTTGCAATGGGGGTTCTTATATCTTTGTCTTCCACCATCAAAAACCTTTTGAGTAGTTCTTTTACTTACTTTTGCTGATGAATCAATGTTCCTATAGCAGTCTGTTTGATCTAAAATCCTAAGAAGAAGTTGAGTTCCCCCGTCATGCTTATCTCAAATTCACTACCCATGAGTTTTGCAAAGTCATGAGTCATGTTTAGATTTGTAGAGGAAAAGATGATGTCATCCAGATAAACTTGTACAATCAACAAATCAGTGCCATTAGTTTTCAAAAAGTGAGTACTGTCAATTTTACCTCTTGCATTCCTATACTCCAAAAGAAATTTTGAAAATCATTCATACCAAGCCCATGGAGCTTGTTTTAACCCATATAAAGCTTTGTCAAGATTATACATATGGTCAGGAAACTCAACATTTTCAAACCCAGGTGGTTTCTTTACATATACTTCCCCATTAAGATAACCATTTAGGAATGCACTATTCATATTCATTTGATAAAGAGTTAATTCCTTGTAGGCAGCAAATGCAAGAAGAAGCCTAATTTCTTCAATCCTTGCCACTGGGGGTAAAAGTCTCATCATAGCCTATGACTATCTCTTGATTGTACCCTTGGACCACCACCTAGACAACTTATGAAATGAATTCTTATACTCTTAGATGAAATCAATGACTATAAGGCATCTACTTCTTTAAGAAGACCTCAGAGAACTGCAACAATATAAAAGGGGGAGATCCAGATGGCATGGAATCAAGATGACCTCTCCATCAGTGTTGAGTTGCTAAGTCTAACTTAAAAGTAGTATAATACACACAACGAGCATCAACCAGGCCTAAATTATAGAGTGTATCCTAATATGCAACCAAGAACAGATAAATATCCAAACCCGGTGCACCAAAAACCTATGCACAGCTAATCTAAAAAATCTACCCAACATATTCTACTCCTTAATAGACATAGTTGGCTGGGCAACTACTGGCTGAGGAAGTACCTTTTGAGCAACCACTAGTATAGGAGGAACCTCAACTCTAGGAGTCGTAGCTATAAGTTATACCCCTACCTCATACCACTCTAATCTGTAAACCGTGTACCATCAGATGGTGCACCACCAACTAATCAGCATGGGCTAGTCCCTTACTAATAACTGGTAGGGGTAGAGGAATCTCCAGCATAGGAAAAGGAATACGGTTTATGAAGCCCCTTATCATGGTCTTCAAAAGTGGTTGCATCTCACAGTTGTCGTCGGCCACTTTGTTATTTACAATCTATAATAGGATCCCTAGTTATGGGCTTGGGCTCCTCGTCTTGTATAACAGTAGCACTCATCTATCCATTTATGAAAGAGTGAAACCAAAGGAATATTTATAAAACAAATTAAATTCTTAGCACAAAATGAGTGAAAGAATTTCCTAATAATGTCCTATGGCCTCCTAGAGATAAGAAATAGACATCATTGTTTCAATATGCAAAACTCTACTAGGCACTTGTTCTTGTACCAATAATACTGGTAAACCTTGGGCTCTGAAACCAGTTTTTCATGACCTAATTTTTGAGTTATGATGACGCTTACTTTATCCCACCAGTAGGTAAGAGAAATCGTAGCTCGGAGCTATAAGTAATGGGCTAATTTGGTAGAAAATAGCATAAATGTCGAAAAATTTTCAAGTAAGAATTATAATGTTAAATCATGTAACAGTAAAAATAATATAAAAGATTGATAAGAGAAAAATAACACCCCACAACCTAGTAGTATCGATACAAGAGCCACTAGCAAGAGAATATGAGTACTGTAATAGTCAAATATACATCAGCCTCGAATAATAAAAGACTAAATAAAGGTAAAACAAGAAGAAAATTTCAACTCTAGCTCTGAGAGCTCTCCCCATCTCTGAACAATAACTAGCACGATCATAGCATTAGAGGTTGCCACTAGTACTCGGATCTGCACCAAAAAGGTACAAAAGTGCATATAAGTACCAAAGCAACAGATACTCAGTAGACATCATCGATCAATTGAGCTAAATCATAATATAAATGTAACAAAAATTCTATATAAATAATCTAAGTCAAGTTAAGTGGAAAAACCTAGAATAACGCTACAAATTCTCAATTTAAGTAGGTATTTGGCCATTAAAACTACAATTTTTTTGAGTTGGAGTTGAAATTGGGGATGGAGTTGGAGTTATGTTTGGCCATGTATTTTTGAATTTTTTTTATACTTTTGAAAAGTATTTTTAAATATAAGTTTATAACCCCAATTTTTTAAAACTATCATAATCACACAACTTATTTAATTTATCAACAAGATACAATTAAATGTGAGAGGAGAAAATAATATTTCCTTTGTTGTTAGTGTTGCGTAAAGATTTGCACGAATGGTTAGATTAAGGTTCTATTGTATCATAAGGAGATTTTGTGGAAGAAGAAAAAAATTTTAATTTGCCTTCAATTTTTTGGTCATTTATCGATGTAAGTAGGAAGAAGTAGAAAATTTGGTTCTTAGGCATTTAACTCCGGTTATTGGATGAAATTAATAGGTTGTTTTTGTAAAAAGTAAAAAAAGGGTTATTTGTAACAATAAATAAAGTTGAAATTGAAGTTGAAAAAAGTGAAAACAAGTAAAAACTTATTTTCACTTTTCCAAAAAATAATTTGGAATTACATTCGGAATTCACATGGCCAGACACCCCAATTTTTACTAAAGTGAAATAATTTTTTGAAAAAAAGTGAAAATTTCTTATGGCCAAATGGGTGACAAATGTCTGGAACAACCATAATACTAAAGAAAGCATAGGTAATACTACAAAACTGGCCGCATAAGCCAGTAAGGGCGGAAAAGTAAATAATCGAACACAGACCTCCATAAACCTGGAGGGTGCAATCAAAGAGAAGTAATAATCGAAAAGCATTATCAGTAAGCATATTAGCCATGAATCCTTCCATACCATAACATATCATAAATACCCTCTCAATATCGGACTCAAGTTGGAGCTCAATAGCATCATCAATAGTTGTCGGACTTAAACTGAAACTCATATCATACATTGATGGTCTTCAACTAAAACTAGCATCAATTCCCAAGTTCCAATCTGGAATAAGTATCATGAACCTAACATACCCAATATTTATAATATGTATTTCGATAAAGTAACACATCTATAAGTCTACAAGGAGCTAACAAGTGTCTTGGCATAAGGTGGGCTAGAGGGCCCCACTTTTAATCCCCAATATCCATTATAAGGCAATTTCTACCCAAACTAGGCTAAGGAATCTAAACATACTTATAGATGTTAAATGAGACACATTTGGTTTTGGTCCTAAGATATTAATTCTACCTAAAGAAGGAACAACTAAGTCAATTACGTCTAATTTATGGTTCCTTAATAGGCTAAATAATCAAATTTAAACTAATTACTCCTCCAAGACCTAAGTTCCAACCCATATCGAGCACGTTATCATAAATGTACTATCATTAAGCTTAATCTAAAAAAAAGGTAAACCTAACCTACTAGGATGCTGAAGAAAGTCTGATGAAATTAGTTAAATGATCAATTCTTCTGAGAAGTTTTCACATGATGCCATGCTATTAAAACAATAATCTACTAATAAAAATGAATGCAATAGTACTCATATTGCATTTTTATTATTTGAGTCTAAAATCACATAAAATCCCATGTGGGGCCTATTTGCGAAATTGTACTTTTAAAACTGTCAACATTCTCTTTATGCTCAAGAAATATTTAACCTCAAGAATGGGTAGATTCCGAGCTCAAATGGTGATAAAATCAACCCACCTATATACTAGGGATTTTTGAAAATTATTGATAAATTCACCATGATATTAATGAAATATTACCAAGAATTCAAAGAAAAAATGAGTAATTTAAGCTTAGAAACACCCCAAAATCACCTACTAATGCTTCTCCTAAGTTTCTACACTCTCTAGTGTTCTACACTCTTAAACTTATAAGGAAAATGGGAGAAAATTAGACTAATTGAGGAATTTAATGGCACCTAGGTGTCTCTTAATCAAACTCTTGACCGCTTAAACGGTCATCCCTTAAGCAGCCAAATACCGCTTAAAAGATACCTGCAGGCCCTACACACATTGATTAAGCGGCCCAATTGACGCTTAAGCAAAGAGGGTCTTGCTTAAGCCAACTTTAAATGGTCAAGTAAGGTCGTTTAAGCGACTAGTTGGCTGATTAAGATACCCAAGGGGCGCTTAAGAGAATGCACTAGCTGATGACTTGGAATTTTTCCATGTATCCACCGACCCCCTCAAGATTCGTTCAAAATCCCGTATATGCAAATGAACTATTCTATCCTACAAAATTTGAAATTCTAGACTCAGTGGCATAATGAAAATTTCCATCTGAGGTCATTTTATGAAAAGTGGGTCCCATACCCAATGCTGTTATTCTTAATTTTTAGTCAATATTCTAAAATTGGTTTGTAAGCCTTGGGACCCGCACCATGGGTTCATCTAGCCTAATATCGATGTTCCAAAGTTGTTGGAAATTTCATAATTGCCATATGAGGTTGTTTGACTAAATATTTTGCCAGGTAAAATTGACTTTAAAAAGCAAATGAACTGCTTGATAATCGAACTATTAGTTCCAGCAAGTCATAAATTACTTGGGGAAGCTATAGGAAATATCTTAATAGAGAGAATAAAATGAAGTGCAGAAAATGATTTGGAGTGTCTTTACAAGCTTTATATCACTAATTGGCTCCAATAATAAGGATTATACCTCAGTAAAAGACTGATACATCAATATTAACTCGCGTGATATTATTGGCCAATCATTGAACATCCATGGCTAAAAGTCTCTCCCCATCCACCAATATAGAAAGACTACTCATGCCCACTATCTTTCTACTTAAAGCATCTGCCACTATATTTTTCTTGCCCATATAGTAAAAAATAGTCAGGACATTGTATTTCGACAACTATAACTACCTATGGTGTCTCAAATTCAATTCCTTTTAGCTGAAAATATACTGAAGGATGCAATGATCGGTGAACATCTTTCAATGAATTCCATACAATCGCTTGGAAAGTCTTTTATCGTCTCTTCTCAATCTTTTAGGGCCGGAATTACACTTCACCTGACACGCTCTAAGGCTTGGACAAAGAGAGAACTTTGTGGGGTCTTATAATATCTCCCCCTTGGAAACATTCATCCTTGAATGTCGCTAGGTAGACTAGGAACATAGGAAAATAGAGTACACATAGTTGAAACAATTTGCTAAATGGGCTCAAAATCTTTCTAAACTCTTGAATACCTCAAAAATTGCAAAAACTCATACAAGAATAGATATATAGCTGAACTTTAGATTAGAGGGGATGAATTAAGGAAGAATAATACCTTCGGATCGATTTGAGCTCATGTAAAAGAGGTGAGGGTATTTGGCTCGCATGTTTGCTTCTGCCTCCCAAGTAGCGCCCTCAACTGACTGGTACCGCCACAACACTTTGACCAAGGAAACCTCTTTGTTCCTTAGTCTATGGATATGAATGTCTAGGATATCAACAGAAAACTCATCAAATGAAAGACTATTCTGAATATTAACACTCTCTGAGGGATCTACTACAACAGAATCACCAATATGCCTTTTAAGCATAGAGACATGAAAAATAGGATGAACGACTGACAACTCTGCGGGCAACTCAACCTCATAGGCTACTTTACCAACACGACTGAAGACTCTACACGGGCAGACATAACGGGGACTAAGCTTTCCCTTTTTACCAAACTCCGTCACCCCTTTCATGGGTGAAATCTTCAAGTAAACCAAATCACCCACCTCAAATTCAAGATCTCTTCTCCTCACATCGATATATGACAATTGACGACTTTGGGGTATCTTTAACCTCTCTCTAATCAACTTGACTTTCTCTATAGTTTCAAACACTACATTAGGCCCAATCACGGCAGTTTTAACCACTTCAAACCAACCTACAGGTGATCAACATATTCTATAATACAAGGCCTCAAATGGTGCCATCCCGATGCTAGCATGGTAACTATTGTTATAGGCTAACTCTATCAATGGAAAATACTCATCCCAACTACCTTTGAAATCAAGAGCACATGACCTCAACATGTCTTCTAGGGTCTGAATGGTCCTCTTAGCCAGACCATCTATTTGTGGATGAAAATAGGAACTCAAAAGAACTTGGGTACCAAGACCCTGGTGAAATGCCCACCCAAACTGAGAAGTAAATTGAGTACCCCTATCTAAATTGATAGACATGGGGACTCCGTGCAGCCTGATTATCTACCAAATATACAATCTAGCATAATCCTCAACTGTATAAGATGTATGCATGGGTAAAAAGTGTGCAGACTTAGTCAACCTAGCTACAACAACCCGAATAAAATCTTGATGACGATGCAAAAGAGGTAACCTAGTTATGAAGACTAAATTCACCACCTCCCACTTCCAAGAAGGTATACCAAACTCTGGCATCACATCACCAGGTCTTTGGTGTTTTATCTTAACCTATTGGCATATTGTACACTTTGCTACACACTTAGCTATATCCTTCTTCATACCATTCTACAAATAGATTTCCCACAAGTCGCAGTATTTCTTGGTAGTATCAGGATAAATAAAATACCGCACGCTATACGCTTCAGCCATAATTCTCTACCTCAGATCATTAACCTACAGAACACATAATCTACCCTACAATCTCAATTCGCCATCTCCCCCTTGGGAGAAAACCTCTACATTTTGGTCCTTAACTACCTTCTTCAGTTTGACCAAAGTAGGAGGCATGAAGGAGCACAGGAAAATAGAGTACACATAGCTAAAGCAATTTCCTAAATGGGCTCAAAATCTTTCTAAACTCTTGAATATCTCAAAAATTGTAAGAACTCATCCAAGAATAGATATAAAGATGAACTTTAGATTAGAAAGGCTGAATTAAGAAAGAATAATACCTTCAAATCTATCAAAACTCATGGAAAAGAGGTGCAGGTACTTGTCTCGCATGTCTACTTCTACCTCCCAAGTAGCGTCCTCAACTAATTGGTTCCGCCATAACACTTTGACCAAGGGAACCTCTTTGTTCCTTAGTCTATGGATCTGAAAATCTAGGATCTCAAAAGAAATCTCATCAAATGAAAGATTGTTCTAAATATCAACACTCTCTGAGGGATCTAGTACAACAAAATCACCAATATGCTTTGTAAGCATAGAGACATGAAAACTAGGATGAACAGCTGACAACTTTGCGGGAAACTCAACCTCATAGGCTACTTTACCAACATGGCTTAAGACTCTATAGAGGCCAACATAATGAGGACTAAGCTTTCCCTTTTTAAACGTCTTCACCACTTTCATGGGTGAAATCTTCAAGTACACCATATCACCCACCTTAAATTCAAGATATCATCTCCTCACTTTGTCATATGAATTTTGATGACTCTGAGGTGTCTTTAACCTCTATCTAAGTAACTTGACTTTATCCATAGTTTCAAACATCACATCAGGCCCAATCACGGTAGCTTCATAGACTTTAAACCAACCTATGGGTGATCTATATATTCTACCATACAAGGCCTCAAATATTGTCATCCCTATGCTAGCATGGTAACTATTGTTATAGGAGAACTCTATCAATGGCAAATGCTCATCCCAACTACCTTTAATATCAAGAGCACATGCCCTCAATATGTCTTCTACGGTCTGAATGGTCCTCTCAGCCTGACCATCTATCTGCAAATAAAAAGCAGAACTAAAAAGAACTTGGGTACCAAGACCCTGCTGAAATTCCCTCCTAAACTGAGAATTAAATTGAGTACCCCTATCCAAAATGATAGATATGCAAACTCCGTGCAGCCTGATTATCTACCAAATATACAATCTAGCATAATCCTCAACTGTATAAGATGTATGCATGGGCAAGAAGTACGCAGACTTAGTCAGCCTTTCTACAACAACCCAAATAAAATCATGATGAGGACGCGAAAGAGGTAACCCGGTCATGAAGTCTATATTCACCACCTCCCACTTATAAGTAGGTATACCAAACTCTTGCATCACACCACCAGGTCTTTGGTGTTCTATCTTAACCTATTGGTACGTTGTACACTTTGCTACACACTCAGCTATATCTTTCTTCATACCATTCCACAAATAGATTTCCCATAAGTCGCAGTACATCTTGGTAGTACCAGGATAAATAAAATACTGTATGCCATACGCTTCAGCCATAATCCTCTAACTCAGATCATTAATATGTGGAACACACAATCTACCCTGCAATCTCAATCCGCCATCTCCTCCTTAGGAGAAAACCTCTACCTTTTAGTCCTTAACTTCCTCCTTCAGTCTGACCAAACTAGGAGGCGTGAAGGAGCACAGGAAAATAGAGTATACATAGCTGAAGTAATTTGCTAAATAGGCTCAAAATCATTCTAAACTCTTGAATATCTCAAAAATTGAAAAAACTCATCCGAGAATAGATATATAGATGAACTTTAGATTAGAAGGGCTGAATTATAAAAGAATAATACCTTCGAATCTATCAGAACTCATGGAAATGAGGTGCAGGTACTTGGCTTGCATATCTACTTGTACTTCCCAAGTAGCACCCTCAACTAACTGGTTCCACCATAACACTTTAACCAAGGGAACCTCTTTGTTCCTTAGTCTATAGATTTGAAAATCTAGGATCTTAAAAGAAATCTCATCAAATGAAAGATTGTTCTGAATATCAACACTCTCTGAGGGATCTAGTACACCAGAATCACCAATATGCTTTTTAAGCATGGAGACATGAAAAATAGGATGAACAGCTGACAACTTTGTGGGCAACTCAACCTCATAGGCTACTTTACCAACATGGCTACTTTGGGATTAAAGTTTTAAGGACCAATTTTTGGCCATCGAGGTAGGTTAGGACTTAACTTTTTGCTGACTAGAATGGGTAGTAAACCTGATACAAAAGCAGTTTAAGGGTGTGGAAACTAATAATGATCTTTTATCTTATTTTGTTATGCTAGTGTGGGGGAGCTTTATGTGATGTATTTTTGGGTTTTGAGCTATTTTATGTTACATGTGACTATGTGTGTTCCTATGTGATGTTGATAACTATATACATAAAAATAATGGTATCTTTGTAAGACCCTATAAAATCCTAAGCTCAACTCAGTCTTTTAAGCTTGCTAAGGTGTCCCAGAATTAGAAACATTCTAGCGAAGAATTTAGACTTAGCATTATTTTATCTTTCATAAGTTGGCAACTTTATTTCACGACTCTTATGACCCCAAAGTATCAATATTTAGATAGATTCATTATCAGGAGTGTCAGTAGGTGTTCTCGGACAAGTTTTGTATTTTTCTGTAAGGCCTCAAAAAATTCTCTCAGAGTTTGAGCCTTAGAGAGTGTTTAGTGAAGTGTTAATTCAGCCTTAAAAGGGTGAAAAATGTCTTCCCTAGTGAGAAGTATTTTGAACCATGTAGAATTTCCCCAATATCAACTTTTTGTCATGTAGAGAATTGAATAAGCTTTTCATCGATACCAAATTCTCCCAAATCTAAACTCGAGCGAAGAGTTAGAACCATTTTAGTGAAATAGTGTGCCTTAGAACCATTTTAGTGAAATAGTGTGCCACCTGGAACTTTAGCATATCGTGAAGCCAACAAAAATGGAAATCATCAAAATCCGGTGACCCTCCAAGATTATGGCACATCGCTCCAAGGATTAATTTTAGAACTTTTAATTTTTAGTGCACCAATGCGATTCCACCACATCGCGGTGCCTTTCTTGTTCGCAACCAAGGTGGTAATGCAATTTCCACCGCATCGCACCATCAACCAGTTTCCCAATTGTCCAGTTTCCAGTAAGTTGGCACGATTATGACGCGTCACGCCATTATGTAAAATCAGAAATTTTCAGTTTAATTCCAAGGGAAAAAGGGTCTTTTCCCAACCCCTATATATACTCCTTAACACGGGATTTGGCCTTATTTCACCCAAAATATCATTATTTTCTCTCAATTCTCTTCAACATAAAAAGCTAGGATTTTGATAAAAATCAAAACCCTTCCTTCTTCTTTAAGAGAAATCAATAAATCAAGAATCTCTCTAAGGGCTTTCAAGAAAGAGTTTCTCTAAGGTATGTAGATGATGATTCTTGTGTCCCTTTCATTCAAGAAGCTCAGGAACCCTTTTTTTAAATATTCAAAGATTTTATGTTTATGAGTTTCCATGGTTCACGTAAGTTAAAATTGTTGTTCATACTATTATTAAGTTTTGATTCATATTTGTTTGCATGGTTTTCAAGCTTTGACCCTAGTTTGTGATATTCATGCGATGTTCATGATAAACCCTCTTCAAGTTTCTTGTTAAGTGATGTGTTCATGTCCATTAGATATAGAAATTGTGGAATAAGCAAAGCATGCTCCCCATATGTTTGATAAAATTCCTATGTAAAGGAATTAGAGCCATTCTAGCATGTTGATTAGAAATCCCCAATTGTGTGCAAGCCCATGCTTGCCAAGTGTTTGTTGAAAAGCCTTAATGAATTAATTGTGACATGATAGCATGAAATTCCCCAACTATATGCTTTTTGATACATGCTATGAATTTAATACAACTTAAATTAGTCAGATCATACAAGAAACATGATTAGTATCAAATTCAGCTTAGTCTATGTTAAGTTAAGAACCAGTTCATAGTCTTTCAGTTGGGAGTAGAAGCTATCACCAAGCGAGGGTAGGAATGGTGGATCCTCATCAGAGAGGCAGAGTCGTTAAGATCAATACCTAACTCCAGAACTGCGTAGCCAGTGTAGGAAGCAGGAGTTATTCGTTAGGAAAGGATGGTCACCCATCACATAGGCTTGACTAGTATATTGCCTTAGGCTTGACTTCCTGTGAGGGTCACCAGTCAGATAGGCTTGACAAAGAGGTCTTTACCTGTGGTGTGGTATTGATACCCTTCTAACTAGGGTTATAGGTTAGACCCCACCAGTTGAGATTCTGGGCATGTCAGTTAAGTGACTACTTCCTATAATTGCAGTTTTAGTATCAATCTTTATAAATCAGGACTGTCAGATATAGTTATCTATCTCATTGAGGAACTTAAATAGTTCCATTGATTCATGGACCACCCATCAGTTCGGCTTGATCCCATATAAAGTTATACAGTATCAGATCTAGAGATCACCCATCAGATAGGCTTAATCTAAGTATCATATTCAGTTGAGTAATCTCATTATCAGATTCTGAGATCACCCATCAGATAGGCTTGATCTCAGTCTCTTAATCAATTGAGTAATCTCATTATAAGATCTCAAGATCACCCATCAGATAGGCTTGATCTCAGTCTCATATTCAGTTGACTAATCTCATTATCGGATCTCGAGATCACCCATCAAATAGGTAGATCTCAGTCTCATTTTCAATTGAGTAATCTCATTATCAGATCCTAAGATCAACCATCAGATAGGCTTGATCTTAGTATCATATTTAGTTGAGTAATATCATTATTAGATTCCGAGATCACCCGTCAGATTGTCTTGATCTCAGTCTCAGATTCAGTTGAGTATTCCTATTTTAATATTCAGACAAAATCATTTCTTATCATTGATAGTAGATTTTGGAATCATTCGCTAGCGAGGTTTGATCTCTGATGCAGTCATTTGAGAGTGACAAAGCTCAAAATTCCATCAATGAGCTGAGTATATTTAGTCAATCAGCTTCAATATCCTTAGATTCCAAGATCACTCACTAGATAAGACTGATCTAAACTGCAGTACTCAGTCATCAGTATCAGATGATTCAGTTGTTTAATATCTCAGGCATTAGTAGTAAGTTTGGATGACAGTAAACCAGTATTCGATATATTCAGTATTTCGAGTCACGATGATTTTGGTTATGGTTTGTGCATTCATGCATGTGTTCTCATTCAGTACTCTCATGATTATTCAGTTAAGTAATTGTTTATGTATAATCCCATGTATTTAGCTTTACCTTATTTTTATACTCGGTATATTTCTGTACTGACGCATTTACGCTATGGTGTTTAATTTGACACCATAGGTTCAGAGGCATGAGATCTAGAGTACTATTAGTAGTTCAGTCCCAGTCAGTAGCAGTAGACGTAGCAGTGAGTGCTCTTTATTCAAGGATGATCCTTTTATTATTTTTATATCAAATTTTGTTTATTTTTAGTAGATGGAGTTAGTTGGGGGCATGACCCATTAATACCACAGTTTAGACAATTTAGAGGCTTTTCGGATAGATATATCAGTATTTAGTTTTAAATTTTTAGTATTTTTAGATGTTTTGAACCTTATGGCCAGTTTTCACATTTATTAATTATATTATGCATTGTTCGGGTATAGATATTATTAGAGGGTTGGCTGGTGGTCCTTTGGGATCATGAGCACTGTGTGATGTTCTAGTTCCAGAAAATCCAGTCGTTGAAAACTTGGTATCAGATCCTAAGTTTTAATAGTGTCCTTGGGAGTCTGAAAATCCGCACCTAGTAGAGTCTTGTGCATGGGTGTGTTGCACGCCACATTTATGTACAAGAGACTATAAAATGTTTTAGGAGAAATTTTTCCTTATATCAGTATTCATTTCGTATGAGTGAGTATGAGCTCAAGTTGATCCTCGGTCAAATTCACCTCTTTCTTCTATGTACAGAGTATGCCTCCTCACAGAGATAACATATATAGGGTTGATGACCATCCACCTCAGCCAGTAGATCCTGAGAATGAGAATGTGTCACTTGCAGAGTTTGGGGCAGCTCTTCAGGTGCTAGCCCAAGCTGCAACTAATTTTTAGGGTTATCGTTAGGCTGTAGCCCTACCTCAGCAAGATGGTGGTTTAGCCGAAGCTAAAATTAGAGATTTCATAAGAATAAACCCGCCAGAATTCTTTTGGTCAGTAGCAGGTGATGACCCATAGCTTTACCTTAAGAAGGTAAAGAAGATTACCCAGGTTCTACATATTTATGAGGAGGAGAGTGTAGATTTAGTGTCTTATAGGTTAAAAGACATCGCTCATAATTGGGTTATAGTATGGAAGAAGGGTAGAGGGGAGGATGCAGCTCCCGTGACTTGGCAAGAGTTTTTAGGTGCCTTTTTAGATAAGTTTTTCCTGCTAGAGATAAGGGAAGCTAAGGTAGAAGATTTCATACACCTTAGGCAAGGCTCTATGCTAGTTAAAGAGTATTGTCTTAAGTTTAACCAGTTAGCTAAGTATTCTCCCAACTAGATAGCAGACCCTAGAGCGAGTATAAGTAAGTTTGTGACTGGTGTATCTGGGTTAGTATTGAAAGAGTGTAGGGCTGCTATGCTTAATACAGATATGGGTATTTCTAGGTTGATGATGTATGCATAGCAACTTGAGACATATAAGACGAAAAAAAGAGAGAGAGTGAGTAATAAAGCCAAAATAGGTATTTAAGGTTTCTCTCAGGCAGGGTCCCAGGGTGGTAGCCATTTTTAGCATAGTCAGGGATTTTTAGTCCCATATCCATCCTCAGCTAGTGTACCTCCACCAAAGTTTGGGGATGTCAGTTATGATGGTGCGCCAGGCTCAAAAGCTCTGAGTAGTGCAAGTGGTGTTCATGCCTATCTACTTTGTAGAGAGTACGGCAAGAGCCACCTAGGTGAGTGTAGACTTGGTAGTGATGTGTGCTTTGGGTGTGGTATGCCAAGCCACAAAATATGAGAATATAGAGTGCTAGCTCAAAGAGGTAGAGAGTTTCATCAGTAGGGTGTCCCTTTTGATGCCAACAGTGGTCAACGTGAGAACAGTCTCTATGCGTTTCAGGCTCTCTATGATCAGGAAAGGTTCCCTGATATAAATTCGGGTATGTTATGAGTCCTTTATCATTGTGATATGCATTGCTAGATCCCTTTCTTCCATTTTGAGCTTATATGTCAGCATGAGTCATGCATTAGTTTCAGATCTCAGTCGATCAATAATGACCTAGTTCATAGGTGCTCTGTACAATGCCCCTGTATTTCAGCGAAGTATGTTTAGAGTAAAATAGAGTCCCAAAGGGGAGATACCCCATGATATTGAAATTATTTCATGTACTTAGACTTATTCAGTTGCTTGTTTAGAATTTCCTTACGAAGTTAACATTAGTTATTATTGCATAGCCAGTCATGCTTTCGAGAGTTAGTTCAGTCAGACATTCATGCATTAGATATGCACGTTCAGTAGAAAGAGTTCAGCTTTTTAGTGTGTTCAGCCATACATTTATGAGATCATCTCAGTTACGCATCCATGCATTACTTATGCATGTCTATTATGAGAATTCAGTTTATAAGTAGCTTTAGTCGAGTATTCCATGCTTCAGATTTGCGTGTCTAGTATGAGAGTTCATAATATCAGTAGTTTCAGTTGCATAGTCATGTTTCAGATGCTCCAATTCCTTGAGTAAGTTCAGTCGATCAGTATTCTTAGCCTATCAAGCAGCATTCAAGGATGAATGTTTCTAAGGTGGAGATATTGTAAGTCTTCGCAAAATTCTCTTATAGTCTGAGCCTTAGAGCGTGTTCAGTGAAGTGTTAATCCATCCCTAAAAGGGTGAGTAATGTCTTCCCTAGTGATTAGTATTTTGAACCGTGTAGAATTTCCTCTATATATTTTTTCATGTAGAGAATCGAATAAGATTTTCGTCGCTACCAAATTTTCCCAATCTGACACTTAGGTGAAGAGTTAGAGCTATTTTTGTGAGACAGTGTGCCACATGGCACTTTAGCGCATCGCAGAGCCAGCCAAAATGGCAATTGTCAAAATCCAGTGAGCCTCCACAATTATGGCACGTTTTGCAAAGGGTTAATTTTAGAATTGTCAATTTCCAATGCACCTACGCATTTCCACCACATCGCTGTGCCTTTCTAGTTCTTAACCAAGGTGGCAACACGATTTCCACCACGTCGCGCCATCAACCAGTTTCCCAATTTTCTACTTTCTAGTAAGCTAACGCAATTATGGCGCGTCGCGCCATCATGTAAAATTGAGATTTTTTAGTTTAATTCCAAGGAAGAAAAGGGTCTTTTACCAACCCCTATATATATTTCTTAACTCGGGATTTGGCCTGATTTCACCCAAAATATCATTATTTTCTCTCAATTCTCTTTAACATAAAAAACTAGGGTTTTTACAAAAATCAAAACCCTTCCTTCTTCTTCTTCAAGAGAAATCAAGAATTCGAGAATCTCTCTAAGGGATTTTAAGAAAGATTTTATCTAAGGTATGTAGATGTTGATTCCTGGGTCCCTTTCAACCAAGAACCTCAAGAACCCTTTTTTAAAAAATTCAAAGATTTTATGTTTATGAGTCTCCATGATTCATGTGAATTAAAATTGATGTTCATGCTATTATTAAGTTTTGATTCATGTTTGTTTGCAAGGTTTTCAAGCTTTGACCCTAGTATGTGATATTCATGTGATGTTCATGATTAATCCTCTTCAAGTTGCTTGTTAAGTGATGTGTTCATGTCAATTAGGTGTAGAAATTGTTGAATAAGCAAAGCATGTTCCCCATATGTTTTATAAAATGCTTATGCGAAGGAGTTAGAGCCATTTTAGAATGTTTAAAAATCCTCAATTATGTGCAACCCCATGCATGCTAAGTGTTTCGTAAAAAGCCTTAGTGAATGAATTGTGACATAATAGCATGAAAATCCCCAACTATTTGCTCTTTGATACATGCTAAGTGTTTGATACAAGATCTTATTGAATGGAGTATGAGCCAATAGCATGTCTCCCTATACTATTACAGTTTATGATTCCCAAATGTTTGAAGAGATGCTATAGTTATTGTGATGGTGAACGAATTTCCATGGTATTGATAATTCAAGAATGGTTAAGCTTTAATTTTATGTTACTGAGTCCTAAGGGTATTTATACCCAAAAATTTAGCTACAGTCTAGAGCCAGTGTCAGTTTTCACCATAATCTCAGTCAAGCCTCGATTCTCAGAACTTAGTGAGTCATAGAACTCTGTACTTTCAGACAGATACAAAAATTAAGTAATCTTTGTATTCTAAGTATTGCTAGTAATCTAGCCTCAGTTCTGTATCCAGCTTAGATCTAGTAGTGTTCAAGTGTTCTGTTCTGACCTTTATAGTAATCGAGTACTCTATTCAAAAGTCAGTGTCGCTCAGTCAGATAACGAGATTCAGTAGTATTCTGTCAGATACAGAACCAAGTAAATTCATCTTAACTCAGCTAGAACATTCGAGAAACATGATCAATATCAGATTCAACTTACTTTGTATTCGGTTAAGAACCATTTCAGAGTCTTTTAGCTGGGAGTAGGAGGTATCATCGAGAGAGGACAGAGATGGAGGCTCCCCTTCAGAGAGGCAGAGTCATTAGGAAAAATCCCTAAACTTTAGAACTGCATAGCTAGTGTAGGATGTAGGAGTAACCTGTCAGGAACGGCTGGTTACTCGTCAGATAAGCTTGACTATTATATGGCTTTAGGCTTCACTTCCTAAGAGGGTCACCCGTCAGATAGGCTTGAACAGAGACGTCTTTACCAATGGCATAGTATTGAAAACCTTTCAGCTGCGGTTAAAGGTTGGACCCCACCAGTTGAGATTCGGGGTATGTTGGTTAAATGACTACTTCCTGCAATTGCAGCTTCAGTATCAATCTTTAGAAATTAGGACTGTCAAATACAATTATCTATCTCAGTAAGGAACTCAAATAGTTCCATTGATTCATGGACCACCCATCAGATAGGCTTGGCCCTATATAAAGTTATTTAGTCTCAGATCTAGAGATCACCCGTCAGATAGGCTTCATCTCATCTTATATTTAGTTGAGTAATCTCATTATCATATCTCGAGATCACCCTTCAGATAGTCTTGATCTGAGTCTCATATTCAGTTAAGTAATCTTATTATCAGATCCTGAGATCATCCATCAGATAGGCTTGATCTCAGTCTTATATTCAGTTGAGTAATCTCATTATCAGATCCAGAGATCAACCATTAGATAGGCTTGATCTAAGCCTCATATTCAAGTGAGTTATATCATTATCAGATACCTAGATCACCTATCAGATAGTTTAGATCTTAGTCTCATATTCAATTGAGTAATGTCATTATCAGATCTCGAGATCACCTATCAAATAGGCTTGATATCAGTCTCATATTTAGTTGAGTATTCCAGTTGTCGGATTTAGACCCGATTATTTCTAATTATTAAAAGTAGATTCCAAAATCATCCGCTAGAGAGGTTTGATCTCTGATGCAGTAGTCGAGAGTGGAAAAGCTCAAAATTCATTCAATGACATGAGTATATTTATTCAATCAACTTTAATATCCTCATATTTTGAGATCACTCGCTAGATAAGACTAATCTCAACTCTAGTACTCTGTTTTCATTATCGGATGATTTAGTTATTCAGTATCTCAGGCATTAGTAGTAAGTTCGAATAACAGTAAACCAGTATTCGAGTTTCAGTATTTTGAGTCACGATGATTTTGGTTATGGTTTGTGCATTCATGCATGTGTTCTCATTCAGTAATCTCATGATTATTCAGTTAAGCAATTGTTTATGCATAATCCCTTGCATTTTGCCTTACCTCATCTACATACTCGGTACATTTCAGTACTGATACATTTGCACTATGGTGTTTTATTTGACACCATAGGTTTAGTGGCACGAGATCCAGAGTACCCTTAGCAGTTCTGTCCCAGTCAGCAACAGTGGATGTAGCAATGAGTCCTCTTTATTCGAGGATGATTCTTTTATGATTTTTGTATTAGATTTTGTTTATTTTTAGGAGACGGAGTTAGTTGGGGACATGTCCAATCAACTCCACAGTTCATATAGTTTAGAGGCTTTTCGGACAGATGTATCAGTAATCAGTTTTAAGTTTTAAGTATTTTTAGATGATTTGAACCTTATGGGCAGTTTCCACATTTATTATTTATATTATGCAGTGTTTGGGTATAGATATTAGTAGAGGGTTGACTTGTGGTTCTTTATGATCATGAGCACCGTGTGACATTTCGATTCCAGAAAATTGGGTTGTTACAAACTTAGTATCAGGGCGTAAGGTTCAATAGTGTCCTAGGGAGTCTAAAAAACTATATCTAGTAGAGACTTGTGCATGGGTATGTTGAAAGCCACATTTATGTACAAGAGGTTATAAGATGTTTTTGGAGAAGTTTCCCCTTCTTTCATTATTCATGTCGTATAAGTGAGCATGAGCTCAAGTTGATCCTCAGTCTAATCCACCTCTTTGTTCTATGTACAGAGTATGAATCCTCGCAGAGATAATTCCCATAGGGTTGATGACATGCCACCTGAGCCAATTGATCCTTAGAATGAGAATGTGTCAACTGTAGAGTTTCAGGCAGCTTTTTAGCTACTAGCCCAAGTTGTGACTAATGTTTAGGGTAACCTTCAGGCTGTGGCTCCATCTCTTCAAGATGGGAATTCAGTTGAAGCCAGAATTAGAGATTTCATGAGAATCAACCCGCCAAAATTCTTTGGGTCAGTAGCAGGTGAGGACGCACACCTTTACCTTGAGAAGGTGAAAAAGATCACCCAGGTTATGTATGTTTTTGAGGTGGAGAGTGTAGAGTTAGCATCCTATAGCTTGAAGGATATCATTCATAATTGGGTTGCAGTGTGGAAGAAGGGTTGAGGGGAGGATGCAGCTTCCGTGACTTGGCAAGAGGTTTAAGGTGCCTTTTTAGATAAGTTTTTCTTGGTAGATATGAGAAAATCTAAGGTATAAGAGTTCATGAACCTACGGCAAGGCTCCATGATAATGAAAGAGTAATTTCTTAAGTTTAATCGGTTAGCTAAGCATGCTCCCGACTTGATAGCTAACCCTAGAGCGAGTATGAGTAAGTTTGTGATTGGTATATTCAGGTTGGTGTTGAAAGGGTGTAGGGATCAATTGAGGTAGATAAGATGAAATAAAGAGAGAGAAAGAGTAAGAAAGCTAAAATAGGTAGTCAAGGTTTCTCTCAAGCAGGGTCCCAGGGTGGTAGCAATTTTTAGCATAGTCAGGGATTTTTAGTCCTAGCTCTATCCTTATCTAGAGTACCTGCACCGAAGTTCGAGGATGTCAGTTATGATGGGGCACCAGGCTTCGAAGTCATGAGTAGTGCTAGTGGTGTTCATACCTATCCACTTTGTAGAGAGTGTGGTAAGAGCCACCTAGGTATGTGTAGACTAGGTAGTGATGCGTGCTTTAGATGTGGTGAGCCAGGCCATAGAATGCGAGAATGTAGAATGCTAGCTCAGAGGGGTAGAGAGTTTCATCAGTAGGGTGCCCCTTTTGGTACCAATAGTGGACAACGTCAGAATAGTCTCTATGAATTTCAGGCTCTCTATGATTAGGAACGGTTCCCTAAAATTAATTTGGGTATGTTATGAGTCCTTCATCTTTGTGATATGCATTTCTAGATCCATTGCTTCCATTTTGAGCTTATATGTCAGCATGAGTCATGCATTAGTTTCAGATCTCAGTTGGTCAATCATGACCCATTTCGTAGGTGCCCCGTGCACTGCCCTAGTATTTCTGCAAAGTGTGTTTAGAGGGACATAGAGTCCCAAAGGGAGATACCCCATAATATAGAAATTCTTTCATGTACTTAGACTCATTTAGTTTCTTGTTTAGACTCTTCTTTTGAAGTTAACATCAATTATTATTGCATAGCCAGTCATACTTTTGAGAGTTAGTTAAATTAGACATTCATGCATTATATATGCACGTTCAATAGATAGAGTTCAGCTATTCAGTGTGTTAATTATTTTGAACCATGTATAATTTCCCCAATATCAATATTTTTTCATAGAGAGAATCGAATAAGCTTTTTGTCGATACTAAATTTGCCTGAATCCAACACTCTGGCGAAGAGTTAGAGCCATTTTAGTGAGATAGTGTGCCACCTGGCACTTTAGCACATCACGGAACCAGCCAATGCAATTTCTAGTGCAACAATGCAATTTCACCACATTGCGGTGCCTTTCTAGTTCGCAACAAAGGTGTCAAAGCAATTTCTACCACGTCGCGCCATCAACCAGTTTCCCAATTGTCTAGTTTCTAGTATGCTGGAATGATTATGGCACGTTGTACCATCATGTAAAATTAGGATTTTTAGGTTTAATTCCAAGGGCGAAAAGGGTCTTTTCCCAACCCCTATATATACTCCTTAATAGAAGGATTTGCCCTCATTTCACCCAAAATATCATTGTTTTCTCTCAATTCTCTTCAACATCAAAAACTAGGGTTTCTACAAAATCCAAAACCATTCCTTCTTCTTCAAGAGAAATCAATAAATCAAGAATATCTCTAAGGGCTTTCAAGAAAGAGTTTCTTTAAGCTATGTAGATGTTGATTCTTGGGTACCTTTCATCCAAGAAACTCAAGAACCCTTTTTTCAAAAATTCAAATATTTTATGTTTATGAGTTTCCATGATTCATGTGAGTTGATATTGATGTTCATGCAATTATTAAGTTTTGATTCATGTTTGTTTGCAAGGTTTTCAAGCTTTGACCCTAGTATGTGATATTCATGTGATGTTCATGATTAATCCTCTTCAAGTTGCTTGTTAAGTGATGTGTTCATGTCAATTAGGTATAGAAATTATTGAATAAGCAAAGCATGCTCCCTATATGTTTGATAAAATGCTTATGTGAAGGAGTTAGAGCCATTCTATAATGTTAATTAGAAATCCCTAATTTTGTGCATGCCCACGCATGCCAAGTGTTTGTTGAAAAGCCTTAGTGAATGAATTGTGACATGATAGCATAAAATTCCCCAACTATGTGCCCTTTGATACATGATAAGGATTTAATACATGCTAAGTGTTTGATGCAATATCTTGTTGAACGGAGTATGAGCCAACAGCATGTCTCCCTATACTATCATATGAGCCAACAACATGTCTCCCTATACTATCACACGTTTATGATTCCCAAATGCTTGAAGAGATGTTGTAGTGATTGTGATGGTGAACGAATGTCCTTGGTATTGATAATTTAATAATGGTTATGCTTTACTTTTATGTTATCGAGTCCTGGGGGTATTTATACCCGATAATTTGGCTGCAGTCTATAGCCCATGTCAGTTTTCATGATAATCTCAGTCAATCCTCGATTCTCAGAATTGAGTGAGTTATAGAACTATATACTCTTAGACAAATACTAAAGTAATCTCAGTAATCTCCGTAGTCCCAGGATCGCTAGTAATCTAGCCTCAGTTCTGTACCAAGCTCAGATCTAGTAGTATTCAAGTGTTCAGTTTTAACTTCTGTAGTAATCAAGTACTCTATTTAAAGATCAGTGTTGTTCATTCAGATAATGAGATTCAGTAGTATTCCATCAGATATGGAACAAAAGGAATTTAGCTTAACTCAGTCAGATAATTTGAGAAACATGATCAGTATCAGATTTAGCTTAGTCTGTGTTCAGTTAAGAATCATTTTAGAGTCTTTCAGTTGGGAATAGGAGATTGCACTAAGCAAGGGAAAGGATGGCGGATCCCTGTCAAAGAAGCAGAGTCGTTAGGAGAAATCCCTGAACTCCATAACAGTGTAGCCAGCGCAGGATGCAGGAGTCACCCATTAGGAAAGGCTGGTCACCTATCAGATAGGCTTCACTATTATACTGAATTAGGCTTGACTTCTTGAGAGGGTCAGCCATCAGATAGGCTTGACCAGAGAGGTCTTTACCTATGGAACGGTATTGACACCTTTCCAGCTGGGGTTATAGGCTGGACCTCACCAGTTGAGATTCGGGGAATGTTGGCTAAGTGACTACTTCCCATAATTACATTTTTAGTATCAATCTTTAGAAATCAGGACTGTCAGATACAATCATCTATCTTAGTAAGGAACTCAGATAGTTCCATTGATTCATGGACCTCCAGTCAGAGAGGCTTGCTCCTATAAAAAGTTATTCAGTATCAGATCGAGAGATCATCCATCAGATAGGCTTGATCTCAGTCTCATATTCAGTTGAGTAATCTCATTATCATATCCCGAGATCACCTTTTAGAAAGTCTTGATCTCTATCTCTTATTTAAATGAGTAATATCATTATTAGATCCTGAGATCACCCGTTAGATAGGCTTTATCTCAATCTCATATTCAATTGAGTAATCTCATTATCAGATCCCGAGATCACTCATCAGATAGGCTTGATCTCAGTTACATATTCTGTGGAGTAATCTTATTATCATATCTCGAGATCGCCCATCAAATAGGCTTGATCTCAGTTTCATATTTAGTTGAGTAATCTCATTATCAGATCCCAAGATCACTTATCAGATCAGATTGATCTCAGTCTCAGATTCAGTTGAGTATTCTTGTTGATAGATTCGGACACGATTATTTTTATCATTGATTGTAGATTTCAGAATCATCTGCTAGAGAGGTTTGATCTATGATGCAGTTAGTTAAAAGTGGCAAAGCTTAAAATTAATTTAATAACGTGAGTATATTTAGTCAATCAGCTTTAGTATCCTTAGATTCTGAGATCACTCGCTAGATAAGACTGATCTGAACTCCTGTACTCAATTATAAGTATCAGATGATTTAGTTTTTTAGTATCTTAGGCATTAGTAGTTAGTTTGGGTAACAGTAAACCAGTTTCCAAGTTTTAGTATTTTGAGTCACGATAATTTTTGTTATGTTTTGTGCATTCATGCATGTATTCTCATTCAGTACTCTCATGATTATTCAGGTAAGTAATTGTTCATCCATAAGTCCTTGCATTTATCCTTACCTCATCTGCATACTTGGTACATTCTTGTACTGACGCATTTGTGCTATGGTATTTTATTTGATACCATAGGTTCAGAGACACGAGATCTAGAGTACCCTTAGTATTTCAGTCCTATTCAGTAGCAGTAGACGTAACAGTGAGTCCTCTTTATTTGATGATGATCCTTTTATCATTTTGTATTAGATTTTATTTATTTTCAGTAGATGGAGTTAGATGAGGACATGACCCATCAATTCCACAGTTCAAATAGTTTAGAGGCTTTTCAGACATATGTATCAGTATTTAGTTTTAAATTTTAAGTATTTTAGATGTTTTGAACCTTATGGCCAGTTTCTGTATTTATTATTTATATTATACAGTATTTGGGTATAGATATCAGTAAAGGGTTGGCTTGTGGTCATTTGGGATCATGAGCACGTGTGACATTTTGGTTCCATAAAATTGGGTTGTTACAAACTTTGTATCAGAGCCTAAGGTTCAATAGTGTCCTAGGGAGTCCAAGTGGCTCTTTTAAACTTCACGTAGCTTGATTTAATGCTTTCTATGATTTGGATTCAAGTGTATTCAAGATTATAATGTTGATTAGATTTTTATTTCATGATTAAGTGCAAGATTTATGTAAAAACAACTATCATGTATGTAGTATCATGTGAATTCATGTTAAAGCCTTGAAATTGTGATTCTGATGTGTTGTTTAGTACTATGTGCATATACAATGCCTTCTAAGTGTTTGATGAGTTATTCATGAGAATTAAATAATAAAATTGTATCATGATAGCATGTATTCAAGTTCATGTCATGCAAGTGTTTGCTAGAATGTCCCAATGAATGAATGATGATCAAGTAGTTATTTATCATATTTTGAGATTGTGGAATGTCTTATAATTTATGCTATCGAGTCCTGGGGGTATTTAATACCCAAAAATTTAGCTGATTAACTAGAGCCATTGTCAGTCTTAGGATAGTATCAGTTATGTCATGATTAGTAGTACTCTTAGCTAGTTACAGAACTCAAGAAAAACTCAGTAGACTTAGTATCAATCTGTCCTGTTTAGTATTCAGTTCAGGCCTCAGTAAATTCAGCTAGTTAATAGAATTTAGTAGTACTCTATTAGTTAATGGAACTCAGTGAACTTAGTCCAGTGTAGTTAGATAGTATAATCAGTAACAGTTCTGTCAAGCCTAGTATGAACTAGAAATTAGTTCAGTACCTATTCAGTTAGGGGTAGGATTAATCACCGAGTTAACCCAGGGATGGGGGCATTCCTGCTAGCAGAGGGTTTGACACATAATAGAAATCCCATCATTACAGAACATCATAGCTAGTGTAGGTTGAGATATATTCCTGCCAGATATTATGTGGGTTGATACATCTCATTCTTATTTTCCTACTAGTGAGGGTTGACGAAATAGCTTCCTGTCAAAGAGGGTTAACTCACAGCTATCCTTACCCATGGTATAGTATTGGAAACCTTTCAACTGGGTTTACATATTGGACCTCAATCTATTTAGAAAAGGGTGTGTCTATTAGATAATTACCTCCAATAGTCTCAATTTCAGATTCAGTCTCAGTACAAAACTTAGTCCAGTTCTTCAGATTTAGGATTGTCAAAAATAGTCACTCAATTTAGTACAGAACTTAGTATAGTTTCACAAAATCAAAACTGTCAAATATAGTCATTCAGTTATCAGTAATTTAATATCAGTGTTATCAGATATTAGTTAATCAGAATCCACACTCAGTATCTATTGTTATCACAATCCTAGTTATAGTATACGTATTTATGCATGTACTCCCATTTAGTTATATTTATGTCATTCAGTCAGTATTTTTCATTTATATGAACCCATGCATTTCATCCTACCTTTCTTAGCATACCAGTACATTTAAAGTACTGATGCATACTTTTCTCATGTCCTATGATATCTTATATCATAGGTTCAGATGCATGGGATCGCCATCATCCCTAGCATTCACAGATTTTCAGCAGTTAGAGCTAGTAGTGAGTCCTCATAGTTTGAGGACATGATTATTATTTCAACATTTTAGTTTCATTTCAGTAGTCGGAGTTAGTTGGGGACTTGTCTTATCAACTCAACATTTCAGATAGTTTAGAGGCTTTTCAAACTAGAGTATTTTTAGACAGATATTTCAATTTTGGTATTGTTATATCTTATTCAGTTTAATTTTAGTATTGCATCTTATGGCATAATTTCTACCTAATTTTTGCATATTATAGTATTATCATTCAGTTAATGCAGCAGGTAATAGTCATGGTTTATCTTGTGGTCCTTTAGGATTATGAGCACTGTGTAGTGACCGGGGTACAGACTCGGGACATTACTAACTTAGTATCAGAGCCTAAGGTTCAACAAAGTCCTAGGAAGTCTCAAAGCCACATCTAGTAGAGTATTATGCATGAGTATGTATCACGCCACACTTATGGAGAAAAGGTTGTAAGGTGTTTTAGGAAAAGTTTCACTTCTTTTAGTATTCATGTTGTGCAAGTGAGCATGAGCTCAAGTTAAAATCCCTATCTATTCCAAATCTCTCTTTTATTTACAGAATATGCCTCCAAAGAGGACTAAGGGAAGAGCAACGAAAGATTAGCCAGAACCCTAACCCGTCTAGCCAGATAATCTGGATGAACATGTCACCCATGCTGAGTTTCAAGCAGCTTTCAGCACCTTAGCTCATTCTGTGACAAGCCAGAATAAACATCCAGTTGCTATTCCGGCCAAGCCAATGACCAATACTGTTGTTGCTAGAATTTGAGGTTTCACCCGAATGAACCCTCTATCTTTTACTGGGTTTAAGTCAGATAAGCAGCCTCAGGAGTTTCTTAATCAGTTATAGAAAGTTATAGATATTACGGGGTAAATGCAAGTGAGAGTGTTGAGTTTTTCGTATATCAGTTACAAGATGTGGCACATTTATGGTTTAAACAGTGGAAAGTAGAAAGGGCTGCAGATGTAGGGCCCATAGAATGGGAGGAGTTTGGTATTTCTTTTCTAGATAGGTTCTTCTCTTTAGAGTTGAGAAAAGTGAAGGTTTTGGAGTTTAGAAATCTAAAGTAGGGAAACATGATGGTGCAAGAGCATTCTCTCAAGTTTACTCAATTAGCTAGATACGCTCCTCATGTGGTAACAAAGAGTAGATATAAGATGAGTAATTTTATATCTGGCGTGTCTAATAGTATGGTCAAAGAGTCTAGGACTGTATTATTGATTAGGGAGATGGACATATCTAGGATTATAGTCCATACTCTTCTGATAAAGGAGACTAAGAATAAAGAGAGGGAGATGGAGAACAAGGAAGCAAGAATAGGTAGTTTCAACTTTAGCCTAAGTCAGGGGGTGGGAATCGTTCTTAGTTCCTGTGCTCCTGTGCTGAAGTTTAGATATGGTAACAAAGATAGGGCATCAGGCCTTAAACCCCAGGGTAGTGTTAGCAGTGCCTGAACTAATCCTCTTTGTTAGAAGTATGGCAGAAACCACAAGGGTATCTACAAAGCTGGAAGTGATGTGTGTTTTAGATAAGGCAAGACAGGGCACATAGTTAGATAGTGTCCTCAGGTGGGTTCTCAGAGTCAGCATAACCATTCCCCAGCTTAGTCCAGTTGCCTAAATCAGCAGGGTGTCGCATCTAGTGCCACCAGTGGGCAGTACCCTAACAGAGTCTATGCTCCTCTATCCTGACATGATTAGGAATGTTCTCCTAATATGGTCACTAGTACGTTACAAGTTTATTATTTTCATATTTATACTTTGGTAGACCTAGGAGCTTTTTTGTCCTTTGTTACTCCTTATATAGCTGTTGACTTTGGAGTCAGCCCCAAAATTCTAATAGAGCCCTTCTCAGTCTCTAGCCTAGTGGATAAATCTATCATAGCCCGATGGGTATACAGGAACTGTCAGGTTGTGGTATGCATTGGATTCATTCCTTCTATCTTAGAAAGTCACTTCAGCAGACTTAGTCCAATTAGAAATGACCAATTTTGATGTCATTTTTGGTATGGGTTGGATTCATTCCTTCTATACCTCAGTCGACTGCAGAAACAAAATTATCTAGTTTTTGTTTTTAGTTTTTGTTTTGGAATGAACCCTTCCTTGAGTGAAGAGGTTGTACTTCAGAACTTAAGGGTTAGATTATTTCTTACCTTCGGGCGATAAAAATAAAATCTAAGGGATGTGTCTACCATCTCGTTCAATTATACGACTTTAGTTCGGAAACCCCTAATCTTGAATCAGTGTTAGTATCATGTGAATTCCTATATATGTTTCCCGAAGATCTTTCTAGAGTTCTTCCCAAAATTGAAATCGACTTTGAAATAGACCTTCTTCAAGACACTCAGCCCATATCTATTCTGCAATACAGAATACCACCTGTAGAACTCAGAGAATTAAAAGAACAGTTGAAGGATCTCCTAGAAAAGGGATTCATTAGATCCAGTATGTTGGGTTGCCCCAATTTTATTCGTGCATAAGAAAGATGATTCTCTCAGAATGTGTATTGATTATCGTCAGCTAAATAAAGTCATGGTCAAGAACCAGTATCTACTTCCCAAAATCAATGACTTATTTGACCAACTTTAGGGTGCCAGTTACTTCTCCAAGATAAACCTCAGATCGGGCTATTATCATCTTAGAGTCAGAGAATATAACATCCCAAAAAATGCCTTCAAAACTCAGTAAGGGTACTTCGAATTCTTATTCATGTCCTTTGGTCTTACCAATGCCCCTGAAACTTTCATTGACTTGATGAACCGTGTGTTTAAGTAGTACTTGGACATGTTTGTCATGGTTTTCATAGAAGACATTCTTGTCTACACCCGCAGTGGGCATAATCATGCAAACCATCTCAAAATTATATTGTAAACTCTCAAAAATAATCAGCTTTTCACTAAATTCAATAAGTGCAAAATTTGGCTAAGGTCAGTATCTTTCCTTTGCCATATAGTTTCCGGTGATGGCATTGAGTTGATCCCCATAAGATCGACGAGGTGAGAAACTGGCCTAGACCTATCTCTCCATTAGATATCAGAAGCTTCTTGGGCTTGGCTGGCTATTACCAATGGTTTGTTGAGGGATTTTAATCTATTGTATCCCCTATATCTAGATTGAATTAGAAGAAAGTCAATTCCAGTGGTTAGATTCTTATGAGAAGAGTTTTCAGGAGATGAAGACTCGACTTACTACAGCTCTAGTCCTAACTCTACAAGATGGTTCAAACGGGTTTGTGGTATATTATGATTCCTCGAGAGTCATTTTGGGGTGTGTTTTAATGCAGAGAGGTAAGTTCATAGCCGACACCTCTAGATAACTTAAGACCCATGAAAATAACTATCCTACTTATGATCTTGAGTTAGCAGCAGTAGCTTTTTCCTTAATGATTTGGAGGCACTATTTGTATATGGTGAATGTTGATGTGTTCACTGACCATAAGATCCTACAATATATGTTCTCTCAGAGTGATTTAAACCTCTATCAGAGAAGGTGGTTTGATTTGTTGAAAGACTATGACATGAGTATCCTGTATCATCCAGGTAAAGCCAATGTAGTAGCTGATGCTCTTAGTAGGATGCTATGGGTAGTGTTACTCATATGGAGGATAGTAAAAAAAAGTTAGTTCAGGAAATTCATCAGCCTTGCAAACTTAGTCGATTCAGCAGAAGGCAGTGTATGGATGCAGAGTAGTTTAGAATTATCCCTAGTTTCTGAGGAAAAGAAAAAGTAGGATAGGGATACCAATCTTGTAATGTTAAAGGAATCAGTCAGAGATTAAAAAGTAGAGGTCTTTTCCCAAGGGGAGATGGTGTTTTGCGTCGTCAGAGTGAGCTATGTGTGCCAGGTGTAGATAACTTAAGACAGCAAATTCTTGCAGAAGTGCATGGTGTGCGCTACTCTATTCATCCAGGGGCCACTAAGATATACCGTGATTTGTGGGAGATCTATTGATGGAGTGGGATAAAGAGAGACATTGCAGAGTTTATGGTAAGTGCTCAACATATCAGCAGGTTAAGATTGAGCATTAGAATCCTAGTGGGTCTATGCAGGAGTTCAACATTACCGCTTAGAAATAGGAAGAAGTGAACATAGACTTTGAGATAGGTTTGCCTCATACTCGTCGTCAACTTGATTCAGTTTGGGTCATTATAGATAGGATGACCAAATCAGCTCATTTCCTACCAATCCATACCTTTTATGCAGCCAAGGATTATGCCAAACTCTATATGAGGGAGTTGGTCATATTGCATGGAGTTCTGTTGTCTATTATCTCTAATAGAGGTATCCAGTTCACCTCTTATTTATGGGAGGAATTCCAAAAGGGTCTTGGTACCCGAGTTTATCTCAGTACAACCTTTCATCCTTAGATAGATAGTCAAGAAGATAGGACCATTCAGACTTTAGAAGATATGATACGAGTGTGTGCGATACACTATAAAGGTATTTGGGATGACCACTTGCCTTTGATTGAATTCGTATATAACAATAACTATAATTCCAGCATTTAGATGGCTCCAATTGAGGTGCTTCATGGTAGGAGGAGTAGATCTCCCATTGGTTGGTTTGAAGTAGGTAAGGTCGTAGTGGTAGGGCTTGACTTGGTATTTGATACCTTAGAGAAAGTTTGGTTAATCAGGAAAGGCTTAAGATAGCTCAGAGCCGACAGAAATCATACGTAGATGTACGTAGAAAGAATCTCGAGTTTATGATTAGTGATTTAATGTATTTGAAAATCTCTCCTATGAAATGAGTGAAGAGGTTTGGCAAGAAGGGGAAACTCAGTCCCTGATATGTCGGTCCTTACCGAATTATTTACAATTTCATAAAGGTAGCTTATGAGGTTAAGTTTTCTTCAGACTTAGCTTTAGTGCACCCAGTGTTCCATGTCTTCTTTCTCAAGAAATGCATTGGTGACCCAGCAGTCGTTGTCCCTATAGAGGGTATAGATATTTATAAGAACTTTTCTTATGAAGAGATCCCAGTCAAAATTATTGATTATCATATTCCCAAATAGAGGAACAAAGAAGTCCCTCTAGTCAAAGTTTTTCGGCGGAATCAGTCTGTTGAGGGAGCTACTGAGAAGGCAGAAGCAGATATGCAAACCAAGTATCCTAACCTCTTCTCTGTAAACTTAGACTTAGCCTCAGGTAACAATTTTTCTTTGAATTACTTAGTCTCATGTTCAAATATATCTACCAACTTGGTATCAATTAACGTTGCATACTCAGTCTTGCATTCATGAATCAGTTCAGTCATGTACTCATGCATCAGACATGTATGTTAAGTATATAAACTTAGCTTATTAGTAATCCTAGTCATGAATTAATGAATCATGTTCAGTTATGTATTCATTCATCCGATATACATGGTCAGTATGATAATTCAGTATATCAGTAATTTAAGTCATGAAATTATGCTTCAGTTATACATGTCCTCTATCTAAATCTATTCTATCAGTATTCTCAGTTTAATCAGTCTCATTCGAGGACGAATGTTCCCAAAGGGGAGATATTGTAAGACCTCGCAAAATCCTAAGCTCAACTCCGTCTTTTAAAGCTTGCTAAGGGGTTTCAAACTTAGAAAGTTCTAGCTAAGTATTCAGACTTAGAATTATTTTTTCCTTCATAAGTTGGAAACTATATTTCACGAATCTTAGGACCTTAAAGTATCAATCTTTAGACTGATTCATGATCAGGAATGTCAGTAGGTGTTCCCGGATGAGTTTTGGATTTATCGGACCTTGTTTAGACTACGTTCAAGTGACCAAAATAGTAATTCAATGCGATTTGTACATGTTGCGTCATTCATGATGTAGATAGATTATTTTTCCCTTATCTCGGTGTAAATTATAGTGAACTGATATGGACCTGATACAGCGCATTGGCCATTGCATCGATCTACGCATCGATAGTTCAATTTTTAGTCATTAAAAAGCCATGTCCGTAGGGGTGTTTGGGTCTTTTCCCACGTCATTCAGCCCCCCAAAACATGAAATTTAGCCTTATATTTTCCACATACACTCATTATTTAACAAATTTCTCAAGAACAAAAACCCTAGGTGATTGAATTGCAAATTTAAGGCTCAAGATTCCACCGTTAATCTTTAAGAATTTACAAACCAAGGTATGCCAGGCGTTAAACTTCAAGTAGCTTGATTTTATGTTTTCCATGATTTGGATTCAAGTGTATTCATGACTATAATGTTGATTGGATTTCTATTCCATGATTAAGTGCAAGATTTAAGTAAAAACAACTATCATGTATGTAGTATCATGTAAATTTATGTTAAAGCCTTGAATTTGTGATGCTCGTGTGTTGATTAGTATTATGTGCTTATAGAATGCCTTCGAAGTATTTCATGAGTTGTTCATGAGAATTAAATAATGAAATTATATCATGATAGCAAGTATTCAAGTTCATGTCATGCAAGTGTTTGCTAGAATGTCCCAATGAATGAATGATGATCAAGTAGTTATTTATCATATTTCGAGATTGTGCCATGTCTTATAATTTATGCTATCCAGTCCTGGGGGTATTTAATACCCGACAATTTAGTTGATTACCTAGAGACATGGTCAGTCTTAGGATAGTATTAGTCATGTCATGATCGGTAGTACTCTCAGTCAGTTACAAAACTCAGTAGACTCAGTATCAGTCCAGTCCAGTTCAGTATTCAGTTCAGGCCCTAGTAAATTTAGCCACTTAACTGAATTTAGTAGTACTCCATCAGTCAACAAAACTCAATGAAATCAGTCTAGTTTAGTTAAATAGTACAATTAGTAACAATTCTGTCAAGCCTAGTATTAACTAGAAATCAGTTCAGTGTCTATTTAGTTGGGAGTAGGATTCAACACCAAGTTAACCCACGGATGAGCGTATTCCTTCTAGCTGAGGGATTGACCCTTAGTATAAATCCCCATATTACAGAACTACGTAGCTAGTGTAGGTTGAGATATCTTCCTGCCAGATATTATGAGTGTTGATGCATCTTATTTGAGTTTTTCTTCTAGCAGGGTTGACAAAAGAGCTTCCGATCAAAGAGGGTTAACTCACATCTTGTCTTTACCCATATCTCGGTATTGGCACCCATCCAACTGGGGTTATAGGTTGGACATAAATCTTTTTAGAGAGGGGCATGTCAGTTAGATGATTACGTCCTATAGTCTCAATTTCAAATTCCATCTCAGTATAGAACTCAGTTTAGTTTTATAGATTCAGGACTGTCATACATAGTCACTCAGTTTAGTATGAAACTCAGTATAGTTCCACAGAATTGAGACTGACAGATATAATCATTTATTTATCAGTAATTCAGTATTAGTATACTAAAATATCAGTTAATCAGTAATCAGACTCAGTATCCATTGTTATCACAATCTCAGTTACAATATATGTATTCATGCATGTACTCCTATTTAGTTATAGTCATGTCATTCAGTCATATTGTTTCATGCATATGAACCCATGCATTTCAGCCTACCTCACTTAGCATACCAGTACATTCAAAGTACTGATGCATACTTTTCTCTTTCACTATGATGTCTTATATCATAGGTTCAGATGCACAGGCTCCCGATCATCCCTAGTAGTTACAAATTTTCAGCAGTTAGAGTTAGTGGTGAGTCCTTATAGTTTGAGAAGATGATTATTATTTCAGCATTTTAGTTTTATTTTAGTAGTCGGAGTTAGTTGGGGACTTGACTGATTAACTCCAAATTTCTGATAGTTTAGAGGCTTTTTAGACTAGAGTATTTTCAGACAGATGTTTCAGTTTTGGTATTGTTATACCGTATTTAGTTTTATTTCAGTATTGAATCTTATGGAATATTTTCTGCCTAATTTCTACATATTATAGTATTATAATTTAGTTAATGCAGTAGGTACCAGTCATGGGTTAGCTTGTGGTCCTTCAAGATTATGAGCATCGTGTAGTATCTGGAGTATAGACTCGGGGCTTTACAATTTTATTGGATTAAAATCCTATTGTTGTATCAATTGTGTATGTTTATGTGTTCATACTTTATTGGCATAGGAATCATGTTGATTTTTGTGGATGGTTAGATATATTGAGTAGATATCTAGGCTCACAAGTTTTTATATTAATGGGTTATTGGATATTCTTATGGTTGGTTGGTTGTGAACACTACATCATCATTTTCATGAAATCACAAACATTATTTCACATGTTTATTGTATGCTTCAGATACTTCTTATTGTTGTATGTTGTACTTGATTTTTGTCTTATGTCATATATGTACTCTAGAAATACTAAAAACACGAGAATTTTTGGAAACACTGGAAAAATGTGAAATACTAAAAAATTCTTGAAACATTTGGAACATTGGATTTTATAGACATTCTTTGAGGGATGTGCCTGAGATGAATCGTGGATATTAAGTTGTATATGGTTTGACAAACCCCCTATGGGCCCTACATTTTGAAGCTTTAGCTTCGTAGGTGCATACGAAGACTGTGTAATAGTCTTAGAGAATATCCAACTTTCTCAGAGATTATGAGATAACCTCTTGCATTACATCATCATCATAATTCTTATTGAATTTACTTTATTATGTTTGTTATATGATTGGATATTTTATTTGACTTTTTACCTATCCATTGTTCTATCTTTCCTTTTTATCCTTGATGCTCTCATATATGTTGTTCTCTTCTTTTCATTGCTTATATATGGTATAAATGTATACTTGTGTTCCTTTTTGGTGTTTTTCCATGTTATATGTGGATATTATAGAACTGTTTGTGCAAGCAATGTGGGCTACCATTGTGGGATATTTTCTAATTGCGGGTGACATGCCCTTAGTGTGTAGTGTTGTATTCTTTATTATCTACTGAGTATAAGTGGACCGTACTCACTCCTACTGTGCCTTTTTGGTGCAAGTCCTAGTTTAAGTGCACCACACGATGATTGATTCGGGCGCCTTTAGAGTTATTCTAGGCATCAATTGGATTTTTAAACATCTGGAGTCTAGTTCTATTTTTTTGTTATAGACTATATCCTTGCTAGTACTTGGAGACAGAGATGGTTCCTGTTGGATATAATTCTGATTTATTTGATTTATGGGTTATATTTGTTGTTCTTATGCCGTGACACCAGGTTTTGGGAAGTTTGAAAAATTTTCCTTAGTTTTATACTTTTTGCTATTGTGATATTGATATAGTTTGTCTTTATTCTAGAAGTCTAGCCTTGGGTTTGGATTGTTATTTCCCTTTTTATATCAGTTTATGTGAAAAGATTACTTTTCAAGGTTCGCTGTGACAAGTGCCATCATGACCCTTGAATTTTAAGTAGTGACAAATTAGTATTAGAGCTAGTTCATTGGTATAAATGGTGTAAGAATGGGATGTCTAATAAAGTTTTGTAGATCGGTATGTAAACGTTCGTATCTATCTTTGTGAGGCTATAGAATGTCTTTAGGAAATTTCCCTTATTTGCTCCTTAGCATGCAAATTTCTTTCATACCTTATGTTCTAAGTAGTATTTCACTTTTTTCTAAACAGATGGTGATGACTAGATCTTGTGAGGTTAGAGATGCTAAGTCTTTACTTGGGGGTAGAAAGCCCAGTCTAAAGGGTGAGCTATATGTTATAGACGAACTCGAGGTAGTGGACGAGCACGTGGATCTTCCCCATTAAGGAGTAGTGATAGGGTACTTTCCCCTAAGCCTCATGTTCAGCATATTGGAGGTATGGTTCCTACTTAAGTTCCACCGAGTTCTTCTACCCCAGTCTTTGAAAGGTTGTTAGATTTCTTATTGACCCTTTTAAAGGGTAATCATTTGAGTGCACATGGTATTCCTCCTGCACCGAGTGTGGATCCTCCAGTTGCACCTAATTATACTCTTGGTAACCTTAAAACCTTGAGTGTTACTTCATTTTAAGTTCAACCTTTATAAATGTTACCTGCTCAGATGGGATCTTAGCCTACCAGATTCACCATGCCTCCTCTTATTATGAGTACAGTTATCTCTTTTGAGGATCAAAAGTGGTTTTAGCGATTTACTCATTTGGTTTCTCCGAGATTCAATGGTGTTATAGGTGAGGATGATTACGACTTTTTGATTGATTGTTGGGAGAAGTTACATAATTTGGGTTCACTTGAGTCGTATGGAGTTGCTTATGACACTTGTTTGTTGAGAGATATTGCTAGAGATTGGTAGAGGTGGTTGGTTAGTTGAAGACCTCTAGGTTCTCCCAAGATGACTTGGGATCACTTTGCTTTTGCGTTTTGGGGGAGATTTGTGCCTTATAGTCCGAGGGTTCAAATGAGAGATTTTAATGCCCCGAGTCTGTACCCTGGATGCTACATGGTGCTTATAATCTCGAAGGACCATAAGCTAACCCATGACTAGTACCTGCTGCATTAACTGAATGATAATATTGCAATATGCAGAAATTAGGCAAAAACCATGCCATAAGGTTCAATACTGAAATAAAACTGAATATGGTATAACACTACAAAAATTGAAATAACTATCTGAAAATACTATAGTCTAAAAAGCCTCTAAACTGTCTGAAATATGGAATTGATGGGACAAATCCCCAACTAACTCCAACTACTGAAATAAAACTGAAATGATGAAATAATAATCATGTCCTCAAACTATGAGGACTCACCACTAACTCTCACTGATGAAAATCCATAACTGCTAGGGAAGATCGGGCGCCCATGCGTCTGAACCTATGATATAAGACATCATAGAACAAAAGAAAAGTATGTGTTAGTACTTTGAATATACTGGTATGCTAAGTGAGTTAGGCTGAAATGCATGGGTTCATATGCATAACAATACTTACTGAATGACATGAATATAACTGAATAGGAGTATATGCATGAATGTGTATACTATAACTAAGATTGTGATAACAATGTATACTAAGTTTGAATACTGATTAACTAATATTTGAGTATACTGATACTGAATTACTTATAACTGAATAAGTGTACCTGACACTCTTGATTTTATGGAGCTATACTGAGTTCTGTACTGAATGAAGTGACTGTGTATGATAGTCCTGAATCTGTAGAACTAAACTGAGATCTGTACTGAGACTGAATCTGAAATTGAGACTATGGGAGGTAATCATGTAACCAATATTCCCTTTTCTAAATAGATTGGGGTGCAACCTATAACCCTAGTTTGAAAGGTACCAATACTGTGACATAGGTAAAGACAAGCTATGAACTAACCCTCTCTGGCAGGAAGCTCTTTCGATAACCCTCGCTAGCAAGAAAACTTGAATGAGATATATCAACCCTTATAATATCTGGCAGGAAGATATCTCAACCTACTCTTGCTACATAGTTTAGTAACATAGGGATTGATACTAAGGGTCAAACCCTCTACTGGCAGGAATGCCCCCATTCCTGGGTTAACTCGATGCTGAATCCTACTCCAAACTAAATAGACATTGAACTGATTTCTAGTTCATACTAGGAATGACTGAACTGTTACTGATTATACTGTCTAACTGAACTGGATTCAGTTCACTTAGTTCCATTAACTGATGAAATACTACTGAATTCTGTTAACTAGGTGAATTTAATAAGGCCTGAACTGAATACTAAATTGGACTAGACTGATATTAAGTCTACTAATTTTTTCCTGAGTTCTACTACTTAATAAGAGTACTACTGATCATGACATGACTGATACTATACTGAGACTGACCATGAGTTTAGGTAATCAACTAAATTATCGGGTATTAAATACCCCCAGGACTCGATGGCATAAATTGTAAGACATGGTACAATCATGAAAAAGGATAAATAACTTCTTGATCATCATTCATTCATTGAGACATTCTAGCAAACACTTGCATAACATGAACTTGAATACATGCTAACATGACATAATTTCATTATTTAGTTCTCATGAACAACTCATCAAACACTTGGAAGGCATTGCATATGCACATAGAACTAATCAACACATGAGCATCACAATTTTAAGGCATTAACATGAATTCACATGATACTACATACAAAATAATAGTTGTTTTTACATAAATCTTGCACTTATTCATGGAATAGAAATCCAATCAATATTGTAATCATGAATACACTTGAATCCAAATCATGGAAAGCATGAAATCAAGCTACTTGAAGTTTAAAAGAGTTTCTTGGACTCCAAGGGTGGAAGAAACTCTTGGATGAACACCTGACATATCTTGCTTTCTAAATTCTTGAAGATTAAAGGTGGTATATTGAGCCTTGAATTTGAAATTCAATCACCTAGGGTTTTTGTTCTTGAGTAATTTGTGAAATAATAAGTGTATGTTGCAAAAAGAAAGATAAATTTCGTGTTTTTGGGGGTTGATGGACGTGGAAAAAGCCCCAAATACCCATGAGGACACGGCTTTTTAATGACTAAAAACAAACTATTGACGCACATATCGTCACATCGCGTCATTGGTATTGACATGATGGATAATACACCGCATCGAGTCTGCATCACTTAATTTGAATTTTCACTAAGCTGAGGGAAAAATAATCTGTCGATGCGATGGACGATACGACACATCTAGATAGCATCGACTATTAATTTTGGTCTTATGAACATGGTCTAAATGATGTTTGACAAATCCAAAACTCATTTGGGAACACCTACTGACATTTTTTATCATGATTCAATCTATAGATAGATACTTTAAGGTCATAAGTGTCTTGAAATAGAGTTGCCAACTTACGAAGGCCAAAATAATACTAAGTCTAAACACTTAGCTAGAATATTTTCTAATTCTGGGACCCATTAGCAAGCTTAAAAAACTGTGTTGAGCTTAGGATTTTGTGGGGTCTTACAATATCTCCCTCTTGGGAACATTCATGCTCGAATAAGACTGATTAAACTGAGAATATTGATATATTGGATTTAGACACTGGACATTCACAACTAAAGCAGGATTTCATGATTGAAATTACTGATATACTGAATTATCATACTGAACATGCATATCTTATGCATGAGTACATGACTAAACTAATTCGTGAATATATGACTAAGTATGTAACATTAATTGATACCAAGTTGGTAGCTAAATCTAAACATGAGACTGAATAAATTTAAAGGAAAATTATTACCTTGGGCTGAGTTTGAGCTTGCAGAGAAGAGGTTAGGATACTTGGTTTGCATGTCTGCCTTTGTTTCCCAAGTAGCTCCCTCAATGGACTAATTCCGCCAAAGAACTTTGACTAAAGGGACTTCTTTGTTCCTCAGTCTGCGAATCTGATAATCAAGTATTTTGACTGGGATTTCTTCATAAGAGAGGCTATTCTTAATATCTATGCCCTCTATATTAACTACGACTGCTGGGTCACCTATGCATTTCTTAAGCAAGGAGATATGGAACACTGGATGCACTGAAGCTAAGTCTGAAGGCAACTCAAGCTTGTAAGCTACCTTTCTAAAACAACTGAGAATTTAGTAAGGATAGACATATCAGGGATTGAGTTTCCCCTTCTTACCAAGCCTCCTCACTCCTTTCATAAGAGAGATTTTCAAATACATAAAATCCCCAATCTCAAACTCGAGATTTTTTCTGCGCACATCTACGTACGATTTTTTTCGGTTCCAAGCTGTCTTAAGCCTTTCCCTAATCAACTAAACTTTCTCTAAGGTATTAAATACCTAGTTAGGCCCTACCACTGCGTCCTCACCCACTTAAATCCAAACAATGAGAGATCTACACCTCTTCCCATAAAGCACCTTAAACGCAGCCATCTGAATGATGGAATGATAGCTATTGTTATATGTGAATTCAATCAAAGAAAAGTGGTCATCCCAACTACCTTTAAATTCTATCGCACACGCTCGCAGAAAATCTTTTAAAGTCTAAATGGTCCTTTCTACTTGACCATCTGTCTGAGGATGAAAGGTTGTATTGACGTAAACTTGGGTACCAAGACCCTTTTGGAATGCCTTTTAGAAATAAGACGTGAACTTGGTACCTCTATCTAAGATAATAGATAATGGAACACTGTGCAATCTAACCAACCCCCTGATATAGAGCTTTGCATAATCCTCAACTAAATAAGAGGTATGGACTGGTAGGAAATGAGCTGATTTGGTCATCCTATCTATAATGAGCTAAAATAAATCATGCTGACAACGAGTATGAGGTAAACCTGTCATAAAGTCCATATTCACTTTATCCTATTCCCTAGTGGGAATACTGAACTCCTACATGAAACCACTAGGCTTCTGATTCTCAATCTTAACCTGCTGACATGTTGAGAACTTAGCCACAAACTCTGCGATGTCTCCGTTCATCCCACTCCACCAATAGATCTCCCGCAAATCACGGTATATCTTAGTGGCCCCTGGATGAATAGAGTAGCATGCACCATGAGCTTCAAAAATAATTTACTAGCTCAAGTCATCTACACTTGGAACACATAGCCGACCATGGCAACACAACACACCATCTCCCCCTTAGGAGAAAGCCTCTACTTTTTGATCTCTGACTGATTCCTTCAACTTGACTAGAATGGCATCCCTATCTTGCTTTTTCTTTGCCTCGAAAACCAGGGATGATTATGAACTACTTTGCACCCATACATTGCCTTCTGTTGAATCGACTAAGAGAACACCTAGTCGGGCAAGTTTATGAACTTCGTGAACTAATTTTTTCTTACTATCCTCCACATGAGCAACACTACCCATAGACATCCTACTAAGAGTATCAACCATTACATTGGCTTTACTCGGATGATACATGACACTCATGTCATGGTCTTTCAATAACTCCAACCAACTTCTCTGATGAAGGTTTAAATCTTTCTGAGAGAGCACATACTATAGGGTCTTATGGTCAGTGAACACATCAACGTGCACCCCATACAAATAGTGTATCCAAATATTTAAGGCAAGAACTACTACTGCTAACTCAAGATCATGAGTAGGATAATTAGTTTTATGGGGCTTAGCTTCCTAGAGGATTAGGATATGACCTTACCTCTCTGCATACAAATGCACCCTAAACTGACTCTGGAGGCATCACAATATACCATAAACCCGTCTGAACCATCTCGTAAAGTCAGGACTGGAGCTGTAGTAAGTTAAGTCTTCAACTCTGGAAAAGTGTTCTCATAAGAATCTGACCACTGGAATTTGACTTACTTCTAAGTCAATCTAGACATAGGGGATGCAATAGATGAAAATCCCTCAACAAAACATTAGTAATAGCTAGCCAAGCCTAAGAAACTCCTGATATCTGATGAAGAGATAGGTCTAGGATAGTTTCTCACTACTTTTATATTTTGGGGATCAACTCTAATGCCATCACTAGAAATGATATGGCTAAGGAAAGATACTATCCTTAGCCAAAATTCGAACTTAATGAATTTGGCTAATAGGTGATGGTGTTTGAGAGTCTGCAATACAATTTTGAAATAGTTTATATGATCATGCTTACTGCGGAAGTAGACAAGAATGTCATCTATGAAGACTATGACAAACATGTCCAAGTATTGCTTGAATACACAGTTCATCAAGTCCATGAAAGCTGCATGGGCATTGGTAAGACCAAAGGACATGACTAAGAATTCAAAATGACCATACCGAGTTATGAAGGATATTTTTGGGACATCACATTCTCTGAATCTAAGTTGATGATAGTCCAATTTGAGGTTTATCTTGGAGAAATAACTGGCACCCTTAAGTTAGTCAAATAAGTCATCGATTCTGGAAAGTGGATACTTGTTCTTAACCATGACTTTTTAGCTAATGATAATCAATACACATTGTTAGAGAACTATCTTTCTTATGCACGAATGAAATTGGGGCACCCCACGGGGACATACTGGGTCTGATGAATCCCTTATCTAGGAGATCCTTCAATTATTCTTTTAATTCTCTGAGTTTTGTAGGTGCCATTCTATATGCAGAATAGATATGGGCTGAGTGTTTAGAAGAAAGTCTATTCCAAAGTTGATTTCCCTTTCGAGAGAAACTCCTAGAAAATCTTTGAGAAACAAATTTGGGAATTCACATTCTATTGACTTTGATTCAAGATTATGGGTTTATGAACTAGAGTCCTAGATTCGAAAGAGATGGTAGACACATCCCTTAGATATCATTTTTCTTGCCTAAAGGTAAGAAACAAGCTAACCCCTAAGTGTTAAAGTATTACCCTTTTACTCAAGGATAGGTTTATTCAAAAACTAAAACTGGATAATTTTGTTTCTATAGTCAAATGAGGCATAGAAGGAATGAAGTCAATCCATGTCGAGAATGACATTAAAATCGGTAATCTGTAATTTGACTAAGTCTGCTAAAGTGACTTTCTGAGATACCATAACCGAACATTTCCTGTATACCCGCTGGGCTATGATAAATCTACCCACTGGGGTAGAGACTAAGAAAGGCTTTGATAGGATTTTAGGACTGACTCTGAAGTCAACAGCTATATAAGGAGTAACAAAGGTCAAAGAAACTCCTGGGTCTAGAAAAGCATAAATATGTAAATGATAAACTTGGAAAGTACCAGTGACCATATCAAGAGAACTTTCCTGATCCTATCATGACTGAAGAGCATAGAGTATGCTTGGTCGCTACCCATTAATGGCACTGGATACAGCACTCCGCTAATTTAGGCGATTGGACTAAGCTGGGGGACGGTTATGCTGACTCTGAGAACCCACCTGTGGACACTATCTGACCCTATGGCCTGGCTTTCCATATCCAAAACACACATCACTGCCAGCTCTGCATATACCCTGGTGATTTCTACCATACTTCTGACAAAGGAGATTGGTTCGGGCATTGCTAACACTACCCTAAGGTTTAGCGATTAACGTCTTATCTCTGCTGCCGTCCCTAAATTTTAACATAGAAGCACTTGCTGAGGTCGGAGCTGGAACTAAGAATTTTATGTGAAACTGAGAATAATTTCCACCCTCTGACTAAGGCTGAGAAAAGTTAAAACTACCTATTCTCCCTCTCCCTCCCATTATTCTTAGCCTCATCTATCTGCTGAGCATGAACCATGAGCCTGGATATATCCATCTTTTTAATCAATATTGCGGTCCTACATTCCCTGACCATACTATTAGACACGTCAGATACAAACTTACTCATCTTAGATCTACTATCTGATACAACATAAGGAGCGATATGGCTAATTGAGTAAACTTAAGTGAATACTCTTGCATCACCATGTTTCCTTGCTTTAGATATGTAAACCAAAAAACCTTCACTTTTCTCAACTCTAGCGGGAAGAACCTATCTATAAAAGCAACAAAAAGCTCATCCCATTCTATAGGCCCTATATTTGTGGCCTTTTCTGCTTTCTACTATTTAAATCATGAGTATGCCATATCATATAATTGATAAGCAGATAACTTGGCACTCTTCCTAATTGTCACCCCCATAATATCTGTAACTTTCTGCACCTGATTAAGAAATTCCTATGGGTCCTCATCTGACTTAGACCCAGTAAAAGATGGAGGGTTAATTCGAGTGAAATCTTAAATCTTAGTAGCAATAGTATTGGCCACTGGGTTGGCCAGAATAACAGCTGGACATTCATTCTGGGCTGCCACAAAATGATCCAGGGTGGTGAAAGCTACTCTGTACTAAGCGTGAGAGACATGTTCATCTAGAGGATCAGGATAGACTGGCTGGGATCTGGATGGTCTCCCATTCCTCTTTCCTATGTCCTCTTCGGAGACATGTTCTATAAATGGAAGAGAAACTTGGATTAGATATAAAGTTTAACTTGAGCTCATGCTCATTCACACAATATAAGTACTGGAAGAAGGGAAACTTTTCCAATAACACCTCGCAACCTCCTATTCATAAGTATGGGGTGCTACACAACCATACACAAGACTCTACTAGATATGGATTTTAGGATTTTTAGGACGTTTTTGAAACTTAGCCTCTAATACTAGGTTTGTAACTCCCCGAGTCTGTACCCTGGATGCTACACGATGCTCATAATCCCGAAGGACCATAAGCTAACCAATGACTGGTAACTACTGTATTAACTGAATGATAATACCATAATATAGAAAAATTTGGTCGAAAACATGCCATAAGGTTCAATACAAAAATAAAACTGAATATGGTATAACAATACCAAAACTGAAATATTTGTTTAAAAATACTCAAGATTAAAAAGCCTCTAAATTGTCTGAAATATGGTGTTGATGGGACAAGTCCCTAATTAACTCTGGCTATGGAAATAAAACTAAAGTGCTGAAATACTAATCATGTCCTCGAACTATGAGGACTCACCACTAACTCTGACTGATGAAAATTTGTAACTACTAGGGATGATTGGAAGCCTATGTGTCTGAACCTATGATATAAGACATCATAGCATAAGAGAAATATATGTGTCTGTACTTTGAATGTACTGGTATGCTAAGTGAGGTAGGATGAAATGTATGGGTTCACATGCATGAACAATACTTACAGAATGGCATGAATATAACTGAATGGCAGTACATGTATGAATACATATACTATAATTGAGATTGTGATAACAATGGATACTGATTTTGAATACTTATTAACTGATATCTGAATATAATGATACTGAATTACTTATAACTGAATGAATATATCTAATAGTCTTGATTTTATGGAACTATACTGAGTTTTGTATTGAATTAAGTGACTATGTCTGATAGTCCTAAATCTGTTGAAATAAATTGAGATCTGTACTGAGACTAATCATCTAACCGAAATGACCCTTTCTAAATAGATTGGGGTCTAACCTATAACCCTAGTTAGAAGGGAGCCAATTTTGTGCCATAGGTAAAGACAAGCTGTGAGTTAACCCTCTCTGGAAGGAAGCTCTTTCATTAAGCCTCACTAGCATGAAAACTTAAATGAGATATATGAACCCTCATAATATCTGGCAGGTAGATATCTCAACCTATGCCGGCTACATAGTTCTGTAATGCAAGGATTGCTACTAAAGCTCAAACCCTCTGTTGGCAAGACTGCCCCTATCCCCGGGTTAACTCGGTGCTGAATCCTACTCCTAACTGAATAGATATTGAATTAATTTCTAGTTTATACAAGGATTGACCGAATTATTACTGATTATACTTTCTTATTGAACTAGACTGAGTTCACTGAGTTCCATTGACTAACGGAATACTACTAAATTCTATTAACTGGCTGAATTTACTGAGGCCTAAACTGAATACTGAATTGGACTGGACTGATACTGAGTCTACTGAGTTTTTTCAAAGTTTTGTAAGTGACTGAGAGATCTACATTCATGACATGACTGGTATCCTGAGACTAATTATGGCTATAGGTAATCAACTAAATTATCGGGTATTAAATACCCCCAGGACTAGATATCATAAATTTTAAGATATGGCACAATCTTGAAACATGATAAATAACTACTTTATCATCATTCATTCGTGGGGACATTCTAGCAAACACTTGAATGACATGAACTTGAATACATGATAATAAGATATAATTTTATTATTTAATTCTCATGAACAACTCATCAAACACTTGGAAGGTACTGTCTATGCACATAGTACTAATCAACATATGAGCATCACAATTTCAAGGATTTAACGTGAATTCACATAATACTACATATAAAATAGTTGTTTTTACATAAATCTTGCACTTAATCATGGAATAGAAATCCAATCAATATTACAATCATGAATACATATAAATCCAAATCATGGAAAGCATGAAATCAAGGTACTTGAAGTTTAAAAGAGTTTCTTAGACTCCAATGGTGAAAGTAACCCTTGGATGAACACCTTACATATCTTGGTTGCTAATTTTTTAAAGATTAATGGTTGAATCTTGAGCCGTGAATTTGAAATTCAATCACCTTGGATTTTTGTTCTTGAAAAATTTGTGAAATAATGAGTGTATGTTGCAAATAGAAGGCTAAATTTTGTGTTTATAGGGGCTGATGAATGTAAAAAAAGTATCAAATACCGCTAAGGATGAGGTTTTTTAATGACTAAAAACTGAACTATCGATGTGCAGAACCACATACTGCATCGTTGGCATTGATGTAATGGCCAACGCGCTACATCGAGTTGGCGTCGATTCACTAGAATTTGGATTAAGCTAAGGGAAAAATTATTTGTCGACCTGATGGATGATGAAACGCATTTAGATAGCATTGACTCACTATTTTGGTCACTTTAACATGGTGTAAACGAGGTCCAAAAAGTTCAAAAGTCATTCGTGAACACCTACTGACATTCCTGATTATGACTCAATATATAGATCGATACTTTATGGTCATAAGATTCATGAAATAGAGTTTCAAATAGATGAAAGCCAAAATAATACTATGTCTGAATTCTTAGCTAAAATTTTTCTAAGCGTGGGACCCCTTAACAAGTTTAAAAGACTAAGTTGAGCTTATAATTTTATGGGGTCTTACAGAGATAAGTTTGATCGCCTAGGGTATGGCTCCATGACTGCTGCAAAGTATGAGGTATGTTTCCATGCCTTTCTTAGATATATTTATGCCAGCATTTCCACTAAGTCTGAGAAGATTTATAAGTTTGTAAGGGGGTTGGATGTCTCTCTTTAGCTCGCTACGTCTTAGATGGTTATTTTTGGAGTATTTTTTTGGCGTATAATGGATAATTCTAAGATGACTGAGGGTATTCTTTGAGCAGTTTAGGAAGGCTATAAGAAGGTGTGCCATTTTGGTAAGTTTAGAGTCTAGACTTCTCAAGGTAGAGAATTTAGAGGTTCTCATGGGTATCATGGTAGGCCAGTGAAAGCAGCCTTGTAGAGTTTGGGTAGTGGGTTTTTTGGTCCAGTAGTTCAAGATGGCTATTTGGGACTAATGGTACCTTCTCGTACTAAATATAGTCTTAAAGATTGCTTTATGTTTGATGAGATTTGTCATTTGGCCAAGGACTACACCATTGTATGATTAAAGCTATTATTTTATTTATGAAAGGTAGGGGTTCTATAAAGGTATGAGAGGTAGAGGTAGTAGAGCCCATTCTAGTGGTTGCAAATTAAATCAACCAGTTAGGGTTCGTGGATAGTGCAATGTTATACATAGCAGCCCAGAGGAAGAGGCTGTTGATGTTGTAATCATAGGTACCATCCCCATTTATTTCAGATCTACACCTGTGTTATTTGATTTGGGATAAACTTTCTTCTATGTGTCTGCATGTTTTGCTTCAGGTTTTGATTCTGTTAGTGAGCCTCTTACTATGCCTATTTATGTATCTACCCCAGTATAAGGTTCTTTAGCAGTAGATTGGGTGTACCAATCTTGTATTATTACTTTTTCTAGGCATGGGACTTGGGTAGATTTTCTTGTATTAGGTATGGTTGATTTCAACATAATCTTGGGTATGGATTGGTTGGCTCCTAATTATGTTGTCCTAGTTTTTTGCTAAGACTGTGACTCTAGCTTCACTAGGTATGTCGAAGATATCTTGGAAGGGGGCACTTAATTAAGGTCCTAGGAGGGTTATATATTATGTTCAGGCTCATCGATTGGTAGAGAGGTGATATTTGTCTTACTTAGATCATATTCGTGATATTAGTGTTGTTTTTCCTCTATTTTAGGAGTCTATTCATGTTGTCCATTAGTTTATATATATGTTCCATATGAATTTTTGTGGTATCCCTCTCGATCGTGATATTATTTTTGCTATTGATGTTGAGCTAGAAACCTAGCCTATTTCTTTTCCTCCTTATAGGATGTCACAAATCGAGATGAAAGAATTTAAGGATTAGTAATAAAAGTTGTTGGACAAGGGATTTATCCGACATAGTGTGTCACCTGAAAATGAATAATAAATATCCTCTTCCTCATATTGATGATCTATTTGACCAGCTTTAAGGTATGATGATGATTTCAAAGCTTAATTTAAGATTCTGGTATCACCGATTGAGGATTAGAGCTTCAAATAGATAGCTTTACAGACTTGATATGATCATTATGTGTTCTTGGTCATGTCCTTTAGGTTGATCAATGCCCCACCCACATTCATGGAGTTGATGAATCAGGTGTTTTGACCATATCTTGACTCCTTTGTTATTGTATTTATATATGGTATCTTTGTTTATTCTGAGAGTGAGGTCGATCATGAGGAGCATTTTCAGATTGTGCTTTAGATATCGAGGTATGAGAAGTTTTATGCCAGGCTCTCAAAATGTGAGTTTTGGTTGGAGTATGTTTCTTTCTTGGGTCATATGGTGACTAAGTAGGCTATTAAAGTTAATCCAACCAAGATTGTAGTAGTTCGTGATTGGGCTAGGCTTACTTTACCCATCGAGATTCAAAGTTTTGTTGGCATGGTAGGTTATTATTGGTGTTTTGTTAATTGTTCCTAATCCATTGCAGATCCGTTCACTACTCAAAAGAAGATTTCCTTTTAGTTGTCTGAGTCATGTAAGGCGAGCTTCCAAAAGCTTAAGGATTTGTTAACTTCAGCTCCTATCTTGACTCTGTCGAATGAAGGCATGTGGTTTACCTTCTTTTATGATATTTCAGGTATTAGTTAGATGTCGTCTTAATGCAAGAGGGTAAGGTGATTGCATATGGCACTCGTTAGTTGAATCCCCATGAGAAGAATTACCCTACACATGATTTGGAGTTATGCATGGATTTTTTCTTTGATGTTTTGGAGGCACTCCTTGTATGGAGTCTGTTGTGAGATTTTCTTTGATCATCAAAACCTTCAGTCCTTCTTCACCTAGCCAAATCTTAATATAAGAGAGCATGGTTGACTTGAGTTACTTAAGGATTATGACATGACTATTCTTTATCATTCGGGCAAGGCCAATAATATTGTCGATGCCTTGATCTAAAAGTTAACTAGCATGGGTATCTTAGCGTATCTTTTGACATAGGAGAGACCTTTGGCCTTAGAGATTAGTCTTTAGCTAACCAGATGGCTAGGCTTAATATTTAAACATATTTATGGAGGCTAGGTCTTCCTTGATAGAGCAGATTTAAGCTCATTACATTTATGATGTTTGATTGAGGTTGATTAAAGATAAGAAGTTGAGTGGTGAGTCTAAGGAAGCCTCACTTGATTCATATGGGGTTTTAAGGATGGGAGGTCATGTTTTTGCATCGAGAGTAGGTGATTGGATTAGATTGATTTTGGAGAAGGCCCATTGTTCATGGTATTCTATTTATCCAAGAGTCACTAAGATGTATCGTGACTTGAGATAACATTACTGGTTGTGTGTTAAAGGAAAGATGTAGTGGACTTTGTAGCTCGTTGCCTATGTTAAAAATAGGTGAATGTCGGCCATTGTAGACCTAGTGGATTGCTTCAAAGATTACCCATTCCTGAGTGGATGTAGGAATGGATCACTATGGACTTCGTGACCAACTTACCTCACACTTTGCATAGTTCTGATAGTGTTTGGGTTTTGTGGATTGATTTACCAAGTTTTCTCCTTTCATTCTGGTCTAGATCCCCTTTATTGTTGAATGGTTGGCACATATCTACATTTGTGAGATTGTGCGACTATATGGTGTGTGTAATACCCTGTATTTCCCTAGCATAATTTAAATCTCAATATATGAGTATTCATAAATAAAATTTTTGAAATACTTATTATTTTTCAGTTTAGAGATTACCATTTCGTAGGAAATTCAGTCAGCTTTCCAATGATATAAAGTTCGCCCAAATTTGATACCCGAGCGAAAAGTTATGGTTATTTTTGTAAAATAGTGTACCATTTGGTACACCAGCCCATTTTGGAGGCATACTAAATGACAATTGTTCGAAACCAGTGAGCCAATGCGATAAGGCTGCGTTACGGTAAACTTCCAGGTCTTAACAAGTGGGAGGCTGTGATTCCACTGCATCACGCCAAAGGCCAAAATGGCACTTGTCAATTTCTAGTGCGACTCTATGATCATGGAACATTATGCCAGGGCCAAAATTCGGGATTTCAGCTTTCAGTTCCTAGTTCTTAAATTCCTTTAGGGGTATTTAGGTCTTTTTCCACAGCCCTAATCATCCTAAAACATGATACTTAACCCTTAAATAACATAAGTAGTCATCATTTATTCAATTCTTCTCAAAATTTAAGATCCTTTTCCCAAGAACAAAATCCCTAGGTCCCAAATTCAAGATTAAATCCCAAGAACTCGCCACCAATTCTCATGAATTCGTCAGCTCAGGAATGTTAAATATTCATCAATGGATTCCTTTCAACCAAGGAGTTCAAGTACCCACATTAATTACAAAAGCTAGCATCTTTTCAAGATTTATTATTTTAAATTGTGATTTTAAACTATGAGTCTCCATGAACTTCCATGAATATTGATTTTATACTATGTTTCAATGAAGTTATTGTTGTGGTCAAATTCCCCATGTTTTACTGTTATTATTCATCAAATTAAATCACAAGTAGGTGTCTTTGATCTTGAACTCATGCTATTATTTCAAGTTTAATACTATTTCCATGATTTGCTTAAGTTATGAATTCCCAGTGTTTGATAAAATGCCTATAAGAATGAATATTTGATAAAGTCTTGCATGTTATGTCCTCTAAGCTTAAGTTATATGTTACTATTATTGCTTTTGAGTCATGGGGATTTTGAATACCCGAAAACCATAGATGTTTACTTAGTCCCATCTCTGTATCTTCAGAATAACTTCATATTATATTATGAGTATTACTAAATCAGTAAGTTAAACTCTAAATTGTTAGTAATTCAGTGTCATTTAGTCGAGAGTAGGATTTAGCACTGAGTGAGTGGAGGGATGGCAAATTCCCTTTCAGATAGGACAAGTCGTTAGTACCATTCCCTATACTCCAGAACTACATAGCCAACGTAGGATATGAGAAGTCACCCATCAGTTTAGGCTTGACACCCTTAGTCCTTCGGGATAACATAGTATACCATTTTACTGGATCCACATAGCCAACGTTAGTACTCATGGCACAGTACTAAAACCCTTCCAATTGGGGTTATAGGTTGGACCCCGATTAGCTCAGATTGGGGTATGTCATTTAGATAATATCTCTCATAGTCTCCGTTACAGTTTCAGTCCAGTAATCAGTTCAGACACTCAGTCTCAGTGTTGTTTGACCAAAGTATACGATATCAGTTATTTCATTATTTTAGTTTACTGATTTTATTTAGTTTATGTTATATGCTTGATCATGCATCCTCGGTATCTACCGATTTTATGTATCTTCAGTATTTATAGTTTTCACATATCCTCAGTAATTACAGACTCCATGTATTTTAGTATACACAGATTTTATGCACTATATTTAGTACCTTATGTTATACATACTCAGATGATTACTTATCCATGTTCATGAAACTATGCATATTAGTCAACTTCATTTATCACACCAATATATTCAAAGTACTAATCGCATATTCTTTCTTTTGTTCTATGACGTATTACATCATAGGTTCGGATGTCTAGTTCACAAATTGCACATAGACTCCTCAGGCTCTCAGCAGCAGCTATGGTGAGTCCTCATATTCTGTGGACAGATTATTTTATTTTATGTTTTCAGTCTAGTAGTTATTTAGATTTAGTTGAGGCCTGTCCCATCAACTCATATTCAGTCTATTTAGAGGCATTCAGACAAGTTAGTTAGTTAATCAGTTTATCAGTATTTTATCAGATTCAGACAGTTGTTTTCTCCAAATTCATAATTCAGTACTTGTTTTAGTTGTTAAAAACCTTATGGCTTATCAGTTGTTCTTCTGTGTATATTATATTGTTACTTAGTGCTCACCGCAGGTACCAGCTGATGGGTTAGCTTAAGGTCCCTCAGGACTGTAAGCATCGTGTGACACCCAATGTGTACTCTCGAGATGTTACAAACTTAGTATTAGAGCCTAAGATTTTAAGTGTCCTAGAAAGTTTGGAAGCGGCATCAAGTAGAGTTTTATGCATGGGTGTGCAGCTCGCCACACTTATGGGCAAGAGGCTACAAGGCGTTAAGAAAAAGTTTCCCTTATTTATATATTTATGTCTTTCAACTGAGCATGAGCTCATGTTAAACTATCTGTCTAAATCATTTATTCTTTCCATTTATAGAACATGCCTCCCAAAACTAACAAGGGAAGAAGAATAAGAAACCAGCTAACACTTTTGTCCATCCAGGCAGATCCTCTGGATGAGCATATACCCCACACCAAATTCATAGTTGCGTTCACCAATCTAGCCTATTTTGTAGTAGCTAAGATATAACGGAAAACTATGTTCAGGCCAGCCATGTGGCCAATATTGTTGAAGCCAGGTTTGGGACTTCAATTGAATGAACCCTCCTTCCTTCACGGGATCCAAGTCTGAATAAGATCCATAGGAATTCTTAGATATTGTTCAAAAGGTAACAAATATTATGGGGGTGAAATCTAGTGAGAGTGCTGAGTTGGCTGTATATCAGTAGCAAGATGTAGCCCACATATGGTTTAAGTAGTGGAAGGTAGTAGGGGTACAGATGCAGGGCCTATAGAATGGGAAGAGTTTGGTACAACTTTCTTAGACAGATTCTTCCCATTGGAGTCCAGGGAGCCCAAGGTGTTAGAATTTATTAACTTGAGGCAGGATAGCATGAGGGTGAAAGAGTATTTCCTCAAGTTTACTCAGTCATCCAGATATGATCCTCATGTAGTGGCCGATAGTCGATCCAAGATGAGAATGTTTGTGTCTGGTGTATTTGATAGTGTGGTCTAGGAGTGTAGGACCGCAATACTGATTAGCGAGATGGACTTATCTAGGTTGATGGTCCATGCTCATCTGATTGAGGAGCAGAATACCAAGGAGAGAAAGAGGGAGAACAAGAGGGCTAGTTCAGGTAGTTTTAATTTTAGTCAGCCAAGGTCAGAAGGGTGTAGCCATCCTCAGTTTAGACAGAGATCTTCAGCCCCAACACCCTCTTCAGCGAGTGCCCCAGTGCCCAAATTCAAAAATTATTATAGGGACAGGGCTCCAGGCTCAAATTCCTAAGGCAGTGTTAATAGTTCCTGTACGAATCCTCTATGTCAGAAATGTTCCAAACACCATGAGGGTGAGTGTAAAACTGGTAGTGATGTGTGCTTTGGATGTGGCAATCCAGGCCATCAGAATTAAGACTATAGGGTAGTCGCTCAGAAAGGTAGGGAGTTGCGCCAACAAGGATAGTTCCATTAGTCAGCAGTTATAGTCGGTCGCCCGACTTAGTAGGGTGCCGCTTCCAGTGCTACCAGTGGTCAGCGACAAAATAGATTGTATGCTCTTCAGTCCCGACAAGATTAGGAAAATTCTCCTGACGTAGTTACTGGTACGTTGCAGGTCTTTCATTTACATGTTTATGATTTACTAGACCATGGAGCTTCTCTTTCTTTTGTAACGCCCTTTATAAATGTCAACTTCAAAGTCAATCTCGAAACTCTAGGAAAAACCATTTCAGTGTCTACCCCAGTAGGCATTTCCATTATTGCCAGGTAGGTATACAGGAACTGTCCCGGTCATAATATCTTAGAAAGTTACTTCCGTTTATCTAATGGAGATAGAGATGATGGATTTTGATGTTATTATCTGGCATGGATTGGCTTTATTCATGCTATACCTCAGTTTATTGTAGAAACATAATTGTTGAATTTTAGTTTCCAAATGAAATAGTCGTTGAGTGGAGGGATAATACTACAATGCTTAGGGGTCAGTTGATTTCATAACTTAGGTCAAGAAAAAAGATATTCAAGGGATGTGTCTATCATCTTGTGCGAGTCAAAGACTCTAGTTTAGAGACTCCTAGTCTTGAGTCAGTTCCAGTAGTATATGAATTATCAGATGTGTTTCCTGAAGATCTTCCTAGGGTTCCTCCCGAAAGGGAAATCGACTTTGGAATAGACCTTCTCCAAGACACTCAACCAATCTCTATACTACCATACAGAATGGCTTTAGTCGAACTCAAATAATTAAGACAACAGTTGAAGGATCTTCTAGACAAAGAATTCATTAGGCCTATTGTCTCCCCATGGGGCGCACCAGTTCTATTCGTGCGTAAAAAAGATTGTTCTCTCAGAATGTGTATTGACAACCGTCAGTTGAACAAAGTCACCACTAAGAATAAATATCCACTTCCTAGAATCGATGACTTTTTTGACCAACTTCAGGGTGCTATATACTTTTCTAAGATTGACCTTAGATCTAGCTATTATCAGCTTAGAGTCAAAGAGTGTGACATTCCGAAAACAGCTTTCCAAACCTGGTATAGTCAATTCGAATTTCTAGTCATATCTTTTGGTCTTACTAATTCCCTAGTAGCTTTCATGGACTTAATTAATTGCATGTTCAAGAAGTACTTGGAAATGTTTGTTATAATCTTCATCAATGACATTCTTGTCTATTTTTGTAGGGAGAATAAACACGTAGATCACCTCAAAATCATACTTCAGACTCTCAAAACTCATCAGTTGTTTGCCAAATTCAGTAAATGCGAATTTGGATAAGGTCAATACAATTCTGTGGTCACATTGTTTCCAGTGATAGAATTAGAGTTGATCCTCAAAAGACCAAAGCAGTGAGAAACTGACTCAAACCCATTGCTCCATCAGACATCAGGAGTTTCTTGGCTTTAGATGGCTATTAACGTTGGTTTGTTGAATGGACTTCGTCTATTGCGTCCCCCATGTCCATATTGACTTAGAATAATGTCAAGTTCCAATGGTGCATGTAACAACCTAAAATCACCTCTCGGGACGTCACACGGTGCTTAGGGCTACAAGTAGCCCTAAGCTAACCCTTTGAACTTATCACTTCTCACAATAGCTCATTCAAGAAGAAGTACACAAAACACGGGCACTGTCAATCAAATAAAAGGAAATACAAAGATAATACTCAGTCCTAATGACCACAATATTGGAAATCTAAACACAACCACAGTCTGATAACTAGTCTGACAAAGCATCTACTACTCCATGAACTCTAGAGCCGTTGGGATAGGTCACCAACTGATTCAAACTGAACTGAAAGTAATAACATAAATACTCACATACTAAAATGTCTGAAGACAGTTCCTCGAACCATGAGGACTGACCACTGGGGTGATATATACAAAGGTACTCGAAAATCACTGACGAGTTTGGGAATGAGCACCTGAACCAACATTATAAGACAATGTAGTACATAGACGTATATGTGGATCAACACTTGGGAATGTATTGAATATATGGGGGAGTATGCATTTACATAAAACGATATCAATACTCTTTAATCAAATCATGCATGTAAATACGAAGAGCTCACAGGGCTTGAATAAGTCAAAATGTAAAGCTCATAAATCAAGCAGAATGAAGCATGTAACACAAATCTTGTGAGTCATTATACTTAAGCTTTAAAATCGTTGTTCTCCTCTTATTCTCATTACTCAGGATGAAGGAAGATCTAAGCAATACTTTCAACTCATCCATATGTCTCATGGAGAGTAAAACTTCTTTATTGCTCAAGAATTATAACTCTTATGAACTCAAACACTTGGAACACGGAATCAAATTACTTTAGTTTAAAAATCAGTGATCAACTCATATTAGTAGATAAAACTACTTCCTTCATTGGAAAATACTCAAAAGCAATTCGTTCACTTTAGAAAATATCTCATCTCAAATCTTTAGGAATAATATTTTATCTCAATGGAAAATACATTAGTTTAGGGAGGTTCTCTTTACCGACATAAACCATGCGAGCTACGTGGAGTACAATGTCTTGTCCTTCTATGATAGAAACCTCACATTAGGGAGAGGCGTCATACACTTGACAAGAAGTATAACCTCAACTGAGTGATCAATTATCTCGCCTCGAGCCCAATCATCTTGGCCTCAGGCCTAAAATCTCAAACCTATGGTGGTACGTAGTTCTGGAGGGTTAGAAACCATGGTAACTTATCCAACTCGGTGATAAATTCTACTACCTATAGTTTATCTCGCTCATCTCATGGAAATCCACTTTAGAGTAATTTTATAGTACAATAGAACCCAACTGTAAAATCTGTAATCTCATGTGGTAGAGTGGATTTCAAAACTCTATAACCATTAGGTCAAAACATTTCTCAATAATCTCAAAATACTCAAATAATGGGTTCTTATAGCACAATAGTTCATAAAATTGCAAGTCTCAAGTAGGGCTTCGTGACCCATAATTCAATCTCAAGTTAAAACTCATCAAAATGCATGTTAGATAGAATATAGATTCATAAATCATATAGAAATATGGAATTTACAGCAATTTAGCTCATAATCTCAACATACTCATAGATTTCAATATCCCAAACATTTTAACTATTAACTTCTTAAAGATTAAAATCGTAGGGTATAGACCCAGCTACAATTTCTCAAGTAAACATGTAAAAATCATGTCATTAGACTCTCAATTCATGGGAAACATCTAAAGCTTGCAACACATAACAATAGGTGAAAATGCCTAATTTAATTTCATGTAAAATCTCATAAGTTGCAGAAAATTGTAGTTTAAATAAGCCTTTGGGCACAAGGGTAAAAGGATTACCCATGTTTGAAACCCCACATACCTTAGATTATGAACTTGTATGAACAAATTTGTTTTAAACTCTTCTTCTTAATCTTGAGAGAGGGTTCTTGCAACCCTTGAACGTGGGAAAAAAATCTCAACTCAATTTGTAGAAACTAAGGTGAGTTCTTTGATTTCTTGGAGAAGGGTTTTAGATTTGATCTTGAGATAGAAATCCTAGATCTCTTGTGTTTTGGATTATGAATGAAGCCATTTACTTTGTTTGAAATATATCTGGTTGATAAAAGAGCGGAAAAGATCGAAAAACACTTTTAAAAATAAGTTAAAATTACTGAACTGGGCTGCAACGGTTGGAGCTACAGTTCGTCGCTAGCCTGACAATCCATCAGATCGTCCATCCCATGTCGGTTAGAAAAATAACACACTTCCTTAAAGTGACGGTCGTAGTGACGGTCCATTGGAACGTCCGTCGCACGTTGGCCAGGATGATACCACACTGCCTTAGTGGTGACGTTCTCAGCGATGGTCCATTGCAGCCTTGATGGTCCATCGTCTTGGCCGTCATACTTAGGCCAGGAAAGGGAGTTTCTATCTTTGTCACGACGGTCAGAGCGGCAGTCCATCACAGACTCAATGGTCCATCGAATCATCCGTCGCACCTGGGCGGTCCCGACAACTCTCAGTAAAATGGCCATAACTTCTCACCTCGATGCCGTATTTGGACAAAATTGGTATCGTTGGAAAGATAATTCAGTTATCTGCATGAAAAAAAGTCAAATTTAAGAAAATTCTAAATATTTTAAATACCAATTGCTTGGGAAGTCTCTTCTCAGTCTTTTAGGATCGAAATTACACTTCACTTGACACGCTCTAAGACTCGAACTACGAGGGAATTTTGAGGGGTCTTACAATATCTCCCCCTTGGAAACATTCGTCCTCAAATATCGCTAGTTAGACTAGGTACACAGGAAAATAGAGTACACATAGCTGAAGCAATTTGCTAAACGGGCTAAAAAATTTTCTAAACTCTTAAATACTTCAAAAATTTCAAGAACTCCTGCAAGAATAGATATATAGCTGAACTTTAGAATAGAAGGGATGAATTAAGGAAGAATAATACCTTCGGATTAATCTGACCTCATGAAAAAGAGGTGTGGGTGCTTGGCTCGCATGTCTGCTTCGGTCGCTCAAGTAGTGCCCTCAACTGAATGGTTCCGCCACAACACTTTGAACAAGGGAACATCTTTGTTCCTCTATCTACAGATCTGAAAATCTAGGATCTCAATGAGAATCTTATCGAATGAAAGACTTTTTTGAATATCAGCACTCTCTGAAGGATCTACCATAACGGAATCACCAATATGCTTTTTAAACATGGAGACATGAAAAATAGGATGAATGACTGTCAATTCCATAGGAAACTCAACCTCATAGTCTACTTTCCCAACAGGCTCAAAATTCTATACGGGCCAACATAACAGGGATTAAGCTTTCCCTTTTTACCAAACCACTTTACCCCTTTCATGGGTGAAATCTTCAAGTACACCAAATCACCTACTTCATACTCAAGATCTCTTCTCGTCACATTGGCATATGACCTTTGATGACTCTGAGCTGTGTTTAACCTCTCTCTAATCAACTTAACTTTCTCCATAGCTTCAAACACTGCATCAGGCCCAATCATAGCAGCTTCACCCACTTTAAAACAACCTATGGGTATCTACATCTCCTACCATACAAGGCCTCAAATGGAGCCATCCCGATACTAGCATAATAACTATTGTTATAGGCGAACTCTATCAATGGAAAATGATTATACCAACTTTATTTGAAATCAAGATCACATGCCCTCAACATACCTTCTAGGGTATGAATGGTCCTCTCAGCCTGACTATCTGTCTGTGAATGAAAAGAGGAACTCAAAACAAATTGGGTACCAAGACACTGCTGAAATGCCCTCCAAAACTGAGAAGTAAATTGAGTACCCCTATCCGAAATGATAGACCAGGCAACTTTGTGCAACCTGACTAACTCTCGGATATACAATCTAGCATAATCCTTCGCTGTATAAGATATATGCATGGGAAAGAAGTGTACGGACTTAGTCCATCTGTCTATAACAACCCAAATAGAATCATGATGATGACGCAAAAGAGGTAACCCAGTCATAAAGTCCATATTCACCATCTCCCACTTCCAAGTGAGTATACTAAACTCTTGCATCACACCACTAGGTCTTTGGTGTTCGACCTTAACCTATTGGCACGTTGTACACTTTGCTACAAACTAAGCTATATCCTTCTTCATACCATTCCACCAATAGATTTCCCGTAAGTAGCGGTACATCTTGGTAGTGCCGGGATGAATAGAATACCATGTGCCATGCGCTTAAGCCATAATCCTCTACCTCAGATCATCAACACACGGAACAGACAATCTACCCTACAATCTCAACACGCCATCTCCCCCTATGGAGAAAACCTCTACCTTTTGGTTCTTAACTACCTTCTTCAGTCTGACCAAACTAGGATCTCTATTTTGCTTGTCCTTTACTTCTGAAACTAAAGAGGATTCGAAACTACTTTGCACCAAAGTACTTTCCTCAACTGAATCAAGCAACCTAACACCCAATCTAGCCAAAAAATGTACATCACAAGCTAAATCTTTCTTACCTTTCTCTACATGAGCAACACTACCCATAGACAATCTTCTAAGGGCATCCGCCACTACATTGGCCTTACCCAAGTGATACAACACACTCATATCATAGTCTTTTAATAACTCTAACCACCTTCTCTGCCTAAGATTCAACTTCCTCTGAGTAAACACATACCGTAGGCTCTTATGATAAGTAAACACATTAACATGAATACCATAAAGGTAGTGTCTCTAGATTTTCAAAGCAAAGACCACACAAGCTTACTCAAGATCATGGGTTGGGTAATTATTCTCCTGTGGCTTTAACTGTCTAGAGGCATAGGCTATAACCTTACCTCTTTGCATTAATACACAACCAAAACCAATTCTAGAGGCATCACAATACACCATAAAACCATATATGGATGAAGTAAGTCAAGTTTTGAACTCCTGAAAACTCTTCTCACAGGAATCTGGCCACTGGAACTGAACTTTCTTTTGGGTCAACCGGGTCATAGGAGACGTAATACAAGAGAAACCTTCAACAAAACAGCAGTAGTAGCCTGCTAGACCCAAGAAAATTCTAATATCAGATGGAGAGAGAGGTCTAGGCTAATTTCTTAGCTTCAATTATTTAAAGATCAACTTTAATACCTTCGGCTGAAACAATATGACCCAGAAAGGCTACAGACCTTAGCCAAAATTCACACTTACTTAATTTGGCGAACAACTGGTAACCTCTAAGAGTTTGCAAAACAATACTAAGCTAATCTGCATGATCATGCTCACTACTGGAGTAGACAAAGATGTCATCTATGAACACTATGACAAACATATCAAGATATTTCTCGAACACTCAATTCATGAGATCCACAAAATTTCTTGGGGCATTGGTTTGCTCAAAAGATATAACTAGAAACTCAAAGTGACCATAGCGGGTTTGGAAGGCTGTCTTTGGAATATCACATTCCCTCACTTTAAGTTGATGATAGCCGGATCTAAGGTCTATCTTGGAGAAATAACTTGCACCTTGAAAATGATCAAATAGGTCATTAATTCTCACAAGAGGATACTTAATTTTTACTGTGACCTTGTTAAGCTGATGAAAGTCAATGCACATACCCAAAGAACCATCATTGTTCCACATAAATAGAACAAGTACGCCCCAAGGAGAAATACTACGCCTTATGAAACCTTTGTCTAAAAGATCTTTGAGTTACTCTTTCAACTTCTTAAGCTCAGTAGGTGCCATACAATATGGTAAAATCGAAATAAGATGAATGTTAGGAAGAAGGTCAATACTGAATTCTATCTCTCTATTGGGTAGTACCCATGGGAGATCTTCCAAAAAACATCTAGAAACTCATTAACAATTTTGACAGACTGAATAGTTGGAGCCTTGGAGTTAGTTTCTTTGACTTTAACTAAGTGATATTATTTTTTTGGCTTTGAGATAGGAGATAAAATGACTCTTGGGAGATACCGAACTCCCAAACCACTCATAAACTAGCTCATCAGGGAAATAAAACTTGACCACACGAATACGACAGTGTATAGATGCATAACAAGAATGAAGCCAATCGATACCCAAAATAAGGTCAAAATCCACCAAGTCTAACTCTATCAAATCAGCAAGTATGACTCAATGAAGAACAGTAATAGGATAATCTCTATACACTTATTTAGCTACAATTCACTCCCCTACGGGTGTAAAAACTAGGAAAGGCTCAGGAATCTTTTCGAGACTCATTTTGAAATTTACAGCCATAAGTGGGGTCACATAGGAGATACTTGACCTGGGGTCCAACAATATGTAAACATCAAAACAAAAGACATGGAGCATACCAATAATAACATCGGGAGAGTTCTCCAACTTCTGATGGAATGGTAAGGCATAGAATCTGTTCTGGCGCTGACCGCCAGTAGTGCTAGTTGAAGCACCCTAAATAGGGGCAGAACGAGGGACAAGATATGGTGTACTAGCAGTTTGTGCCTAAGTTCGAGAATCTCTGGTCCCCTGCCTAGCATCCGAATAATCTCTAAGTCTGTGGCCCTGCTTGCCACAACCAAAACAAACCCCTCAAATCTGCGAAATTGTCACCAAGATAATCCTTACCACACTTAGCACAAGAAGGATAATAGGGCCTATTATCCCTACTATTCTATGACCTAGACATAAAATACCTACTCTCTTACTCCTACCTGCCTCTAGGAGCAGGAGCACTATCTGATGAAGGCGCTGGAATAGATAGACATCTCTGAAACTGATGGTGGTTTTCTTCATAGAACCTAGGCTGAATATACTCATGCTACTTAGATCTAGCCCTCTTGTTACCCCTCACTCTATCTTTCTCTCTAATATTATCCACCTTTATTTACTGTGTATGTATCATCAACCTAGACATATCCATATTCCTATGTAGTAACATAGTCCTACACTCTTTAAGCACTAAAATAGAAACACATATCATGAACTTGCTCATACTAGCTCGGGTATCAGAAATCAAATCATGAACATACTTGGCCAAATGGTTGAACTTCAAGTAGTACTCCTTAACATTTATGGAGCCATGCATCAAGTTCATAAACCCCTCAATCTTAGCTTCCCTCATCTCAAGCATAATGAACTTGTCCAAGAATGTATCTTGGAACACCTTCCAAGTCATTGGAGCAGCATTCTCACCTCTTCCCTTTCTCTATAATACAACATAGTCATAAGTTATGTCCTTCAACCTATAAGATGGTAACTCCATACTTTTCTCCTCAGAAACATGCATCACCTGCGTGATCTTTCTCACCTCCTCAAGGTACAACTATGGGTCCTTACCTACCTTGGACCCATAAAACTCTTGCGGATTCATCCGCATAAAATCACGGATCCTAGTAGTAGCTAAATCACATCCCTGCTGATTGGCAACTGCGGCCTAGTTATTGGCCCAAAGATTAGCAGTGACTACTTGGGCTAACACTTGAAAGGTCTCCTAAAACTTAGCATGAGATACAGTCTCATTCAATGGATTTATAGGTGGGGGTCTTTTATTATCATTTCTGTGGTCATTCGCTCTTCGGAGTGGCATTTTCTAAAATAAGAGAGCATGAATTATTAGATGAGAGGGAAAACTATAGGCACGATGGAGTATGAAATAAAGAATAAACTTTTTCCTAAAACATCTTATAGCCTCTTGCTCATACATGTCGTGTGCTACACACCGATGATCAAGACTTTACTCAACGCAGTTTTTCAGACTCTCTAGGACTTCTTAAAAATATTAGGCTCTGATACCAAGTTTGTAACAACCCAAAATCAACTATCGGGACATCACATGATGCTTAGGGATACAAGTAGCCCCATGCTAACCCTTTGAGCCTATCACTTCTCATAATAACTTATTCAAGTAAAAGTACACAAAACACAGGCACTATCATATCAAATAAAAGGAAATACAAAGATAATACTCAGTCCAAATGACCATAATACTGTAAATCTCAGCACAACCACAGTCTGATAACTAGTGTAACAAAGACTCTACTACTCCATGAACTCTAGAGCCATTGGGACAGGTCCCCAACTGACTTAAACTAAATTAAAAGTAATAACATAAACACTTAAATACTGAAATATCTGAAGATAGTCCTCGAACCATGAGGACTCACCACTGGGGAGATGTAGAGAAAGGTACTCTGAAATCACTGACGAGGCTAGGAATAAATACCTGAACCTACATTGTAAGACAATGTAGCATATAGATATATATGTGGATCAACACTTGGGAATGTACTGAGTATATGGGGATGTATGCATTTACATAAAACATTATCAATACACTTTAATCAAATCATGCATGCAAATAGGAATGACTCACATGGCTTGAATAAGTCAACATGTAAGTATCATAAATCATGTAGAACGAAGCATGTAACACAAATCTCGTGATTCATTATACTTTAGCTTTAAAATCTACGCGCTCCTCTTATTCTTATTACTCATAAGATGAAAGAAATTCTAAACAATACTTTCAACTCATGCATATGTATCATGGAGAGTAATACTTCTTTATTGCTCAAGAATTATAAGTCTTTTGAACTCAACATGTGGAACTCGGAATCATATAATCTTGGTTTAAAAATCGGTTATCAATTCGTATTAGTAGAGAAAACTACTACTTTCTTTTGAAAATACTCAAAAGCAATTCATTCACTTTAGAAAATATCTTATCTCAAAGATTTAAGGAAAATATTCTATCTCAATAGAAAATACTTTAGTTTAGGGAGGTTCTCTTAACCGACATAAACCATGCGAGCTATATGAAGTCTAATATTTTGTCTTCCTAAGGAAAAAACCTCGCATTGGGGAGAGGTGTCATACTCTTTCCATGGAGTATAACCTAAAATTAGTGATTACTTATCTAGGCCTCAGGCCCAATATGTTTGCCTTAGGCCCAATATCTCAGCCTCAGGCCCAAAATCATAAACCTATAGTGGCACGTAGTTTTGGAGTAAGAAACCATGGTAACTTACCCAACTCGATGCCAAATAATACTCCCTTTAGTTTATCCCGCTCATTTGATGGAAATCCACTTTAGAATAATCTCATTGTTCAATAAAACCCAACTGTAAAATCTGTAATCTTATATGGTAAAGTGGATTTCAAAACTCTATGACCATTAGGTCAAAACAATTCTCAATAATATCAAAATACTCAAATCATGGGTGCTTATAGAACAATAGTTCATAAAATTGCAAGTCTCAAGTCGGACTTAATGACCCATAATTTAATCTCAAGTTAAAACTCATCAAAATGCATATTAGATTGCATATATATTCATAAATCATATAGAAATCTGGAATTTATAGCAATTTAGCTCATAATCTCAACATACTCATATATTTCAATATCTCAAACATTTCAACTATTAACTTCTCAAGGATTAAAATCATGGGGTATAGACCCAGCTGCAATTTCTCAAGAAAACATGTAAAAATCATGCCATTGGACTCTCAATTCATGGAAAACATCAAAAGCTTACAACCAATAACAATCGATGGAAAATCCTAATTCAATTTCATGTAAAATCTCATAAGTTATAGAAAATTGTTGTTTTAATAAGCCTTTGGGCACAATGGTGAAATGAGTACCCATGTTCAAAACCCCATATACCTTAGATTATGAAATTGGATGAACAAGCTTGCTTTAAACTCTTCTTCTTACTCTTGAGAGAGGGTTCTTGCAACCCTAGAAATTGGAGAAATCAAATCTCAACTCAATTTATAAAATCTATGGTGAGTTCTTGGATTTCTTGGAGAGGGTTTTAGATTTTATCTTGAGGGAGAAACCCTAGCTCTATTGTGTTTTGAATGATGAATGAAGCCATTTTCTTTGTTTGGAAGATATATGGTTGATAAAAGAGTGGAAAAGGCCAAAATCTCCTTTTAAAAATGAGTTAAAAATACTAAACGGGGGTTACGATGGTCGGAGCGATGGTCCATCGCTAGCCTAACGGTACGTCAGATCATCCGTCGTACTCTAGTCTGAAAAAAAACACACTACCTTGATTTGATAGTTTTAACGATGGTCCATCACAGTCTTTATGGTCCGTCAGAACGTCCGTCGCACGTTAGGTAGGATGAGACCACACTGCCTTAGTGGCGATAATTCGTCGCAGCCTTATCGGTTCATTATCCTGGCCATCGCACTTGGGATAGGAAAGGGAGTTTTTGCCTTTGTCATGACGGTCCGAGTGATGGTTTGTCGCAAACTCGATGGTCCATCGGATCGTCCATCATACATGGGCGGTCCTAACAACTCTCAATAAATTGGCCATAACTTCTTACCTCGATGCTGGATTTGGATGAAATTTGTATCATTGGAAAGATAATTCAATTATATACATGAAAAAAAGTCAAATTTATGAAAATCCTATATGGTTTAAATACCAATCAGTTGGTAAGTGTCTTTCTAATCTTTTAGCGCCGAAATTACACTTCACTTGACACGCTATAAGGCTCAAACTATGAGGCAATTTTGTGGGGTCTTATAATACGATTACTATGAGAAGTGTTTTTAGGAGTTGAAGGCTTGACTCACTTCAGCACCTGTTTTAACTTTGCCAGATAGTTTAGATGAGTATGTTGTGTACTGTGATGCTTCCAGAGTTGGGTTGGGTTGTGTTTTGATACAAAAACTTAAGGTCATAGCTTATGTATCTAGACAGATTAAGCCCCATGAGAAGAATTACCCAACTCATGATCTCGAGTTAGCAGCTATATGGGGTGCATGTTGATGTGTTCACAGATCACAAAATCTTATAGTATATATTCTCTTTGAAAGATTTGAATTTACATCAAAGTAGGTGGTTAGAGTTATTGAAAAACTATGATATAAGTGTTTTGTATCATCTGAGTAATGCAAATATGGTGGCTATGCTCTAAGCAAATTGTCAATGGGTGGTGTTTGTCATGTTGAGAATGATAAGAAGAAGTTAGTTCAGGAAGTTCATCAGCTTGCCCGACTAGGTGTCCACTTAGTCAATTCAGTAGAGGGTAGTGTGTGGGTGCAGAGTAGTGCCGAATCATCTTTCATTTCTAAGGTAAAGGAAAAGCAGGATAGCAATCCTAATCTAGTAAAGCTGAAAGAGTCAATCAAAGATCAAAAAGTAGAAGTTTTCTCCTAAGGGGGAGAGGGTGTACAGCGTTGTTAGGGTTGACTATGTGTGCCTGGTGTAGATGACTTAAGGCAATGAATTCTTGCAGAAGCACATGGTGTGGCTACTCTATTCATCAATGGGCCACTAATATTTACCGTGATTTATGGGTGATCTATTGGTAGAGTGGGATGAAGAGGGATATTGCAGAGTTTGTAGCTAAGTGATCTATATGTTAGCAAATTAAGATTTAGCACCAGAAGCCTTGTCGGTCCATGCAGGAGTTCAGTATTCCAACGTGGAAATGGGAAGAAGTGAACATGGACTTTGAGATGGGTTTGCCTCATACTCATCATTAGCATGATTCAATTTGGGTTATCATAGACAGGATAACTAAGCCAGCTCATTTCTTGCTAGTCCATACCTCATATTCAACTGAGGACTATGCTAAACTCTATCTCAGGGATTTGGTCAGGTTACCCAGAGTCCTAGTATCCATTATCTCAGATAGAGGTACTCAATTTATCTCTCACTTTTAGAAAGCATTCCAAAAGGGTCTTGCTACCCAGGTTCACCTTAGTACAACCTTCTAACCTCAGACAGATGGTCAAATAGAAAGAACTATTTAGACTCTGGAAGACATGTTAAGAGCATGCGTTGTTGATTTTAAAGATAGTTAGGATAAGCACTTGCCTTTGATTTAATTTTTATATAATAACAACTATCATTCCAGTATTTAGATGAATCCATTTGAAGCTCTCTATGGTAGGAGATGTAGATCACCAATTGGTTGGTTTGAGGTTGGTGAGGCTGTAGTAGTAGGGCTTAATTTGGTGTTCGATGCATTAGAGAAGGTTCAGTTGATTAGAGAAAGGCTTAGGCAGCCTAGAGCCGACAAATATTGTATGCAGATATGAGGAGGAAGGATCTCAAGTTTGAGATTTATGATTTTGTATTCCTGAAAATCTCTCCTATGAAGGGGGTAAGGAGGTTCGACAAGAAGGGAAAGTTCAATCCCCGATATGTCAGTCCTTATAGAATTCTCAATCATTTAGCAAAGGTAGCGTATGAGATTGAGTTTCCTTTAGATCTAGTTTCAGTACACCCTGTGTTCTATGTCTCATTTTTGAAAAAATGCATTGGTGACCCAAAATTCATAATTCCCTTAGAGGGTGTAGACATTTAGAATCATCTCACTTTCGAATAGGTTCCATTCCAAATACTCAATCATCAGAATCATAGAATAAAGAACAAAGAAGTTCTACTAGTCAAAGTTTTTTCAAAATAAACACTATTTTTTAGTTTAGAGCTTACCATTTCATAGGAAATTCAGTCAACGTTCCAACGATATAAAGATCGCTTAAATCCGATACTAAGGCAAACAGTTAGGGTTATTTTTGTAAAATAGTATACTATTTGGTACACCAATGCATCATAGAGGTATGATGAATGGTAATTGTGCAAAACCAGTCAGCCAATACCATAAGGCCGTGTTGCGGTGAACTTCCAGTTCTCAACCAGTGGGAGACAGCAATTCCACCACACCGCACCAAAGGCCAAAATGGCACTTGTCAATTTCCAGTGAGACTTCACGATCTTGGCACATCGACCCAAGGCCAAAATTCAGGATTTTTGCTTTAAGTTCCGAGTTTTTAAATTTCTTTAGGGGTATTTAGGTCTATTTTCACGACCCTAATCAACCTAAAACATGAGATTTAACCCCTAAACAACCCAAGTAGTCATCATTTATTCAATTCCTCTCAAAGATTAAGATCCTTTTCCCAAGAATAAAAACCCTAGCTCCCAAATTCAAGATTAAATCGTAAGAACTCGCCACCAATTATGACGAATTCATCAACTCAGCTATGTTAAATGTTCATCTATGGGTTCCTTTCACCCATGTAGTCCAAGTACCCACATTAACTATAAAAGCTAGCTTCTCTTCAAGATTTATGATATTAAATTATGATTTTAAACTATGAGTCTCCATGAACTTCCATGAATATTGATTTTATACCATGTTTCAATGAAGTTATTGTTATGGCCATATTCCCCATGTTTGATCTTGAACTCATGCTATTATTTCAAGTTTAAAACTATTTCTATGATTTGTTTAAGTTATGAATACTCCAATGTGTGATAAAATTCCTATAAGAATAAATATTTGATAAAGGCTTGAATGTTATGTCCTCTAAGCTTAAGTAGCATGTTACTATTATTGCTTTTTAGTCCTGGGGGTTTTGAATACCTAAAAACCTGAGTTGTTTACTTATCCCCCTCTCTATATCTTTAGAATAACTTTAGATTATGTTATGAGCATTACTAGATCAGTCAGTTGAACTCAAAATAGTCAGTAATCCAGTGTCATTTAGTTGGGAGAAGGATTTAGCACCGAGCGAGTGTAGGAATGGCGGCTTCCCCGTCAGAAAGGCTAAGTCATTAGTAGCAGTCCCTATACTCTAGAACTATGTAACCAGCGTAAGATATAAGAAGTCACCCATTAATTTTATCTTGACTATCTTGCAGGGGTCACCCATCAGTTTAGGCTTTACACTCTTAGTCCTTTGGGAAAACACAGTATACCAATTTAGTAGATCCATAAAGCCAGCATTAGTACCCGTTTTACGATACTAATAACTTTCCTATTAGGTTATAAGTTAGACTCCGATTAGCTCAGATTGGGGCATGTCAATTAAATGATACCTCCCACAATTACAGTTACAGTTTTAGTCCAGTAATCAGTTCAGAAACTTAGTATTAGTATTGCTTGACCAAAGAATACAGATATCGGTTATTTTGGTATTTAAGTTTACAAATTTTATTCAATTCATGTGATATGCTTAGTGATGCATCCTCAGTATCTACAAATTTTATATATCTTCAGTATTTACAATTTTCATACATCCTCAATAATTACAGACTCCATCTATTCTTAGTATCCAATGATTTTATACTCTCTATTCAGTACCTTATGTTATACATACTTAGATGATTACACATCCATGTTCATGAAACCATGCAGATTATCCTACCTCATTTAGCATACTAGTACGTATAAAGTACTAATCGCATACTCTTTATTTTGTGCTATGATGTATTATATCATAGGTTCGTACGTTTAGTTCTAGCATTTCATATAGACTTCTCAATCTCTCAGCAGTAGCAGTGGTGAGTCCTCATATTTTGAGGAAAAATTATTTTATTTTTTATTTTCAGTCTAGTAGTTAGTTGAAGTTAGTTGGGTTCTATCCCATCAACTCATATTCAGTCAGTTTAAAGGCTTTAGGATATGTCAATTAGTTACTCAGTTTATTAGTATTTTATTATATTTAGATAGTTATTTTCTCCAGATTCATACTCCAATATTTTTTACAGTTGTTAAAAAACTTATGGCTTATCCGTTTTTCTTTCGTGTATATTATATTATTATTTGGTGCTCACAGTAGGTACCAGCTTATGGGTTAGATTGTG